>NW_020837963.1:20453258-20610836 GCF_003676395.1 Aethalodelphis obliquidens
CATTTTTTAATTTAAATTTTATTGGAGTATAGTTGATTTCATTTGCACTGTTTTAAGATGCTATGTTTGTGGTAATATTTTTACAGCAAACACAGGAAAATAACATGGACTCTTTTACATCTCTAACTTGTTAGGACACGAACCTGACTGTGTAAAGCTAAATTTAGCACCTGCACCTTCCTACAGCAACACCATAAATTAATAACTTTCCCAACTTTCCCAGTGATAATCTTTAGCATTACCAATGGCGCTATTCTCTCAGAGTTATGTTTGTGTTTTCTCTTTCACCTGTATTTCTAATGACAAATGCCTGAGATTCCTTTTGTTCAAAGTTGTTAGTACTCATCACTTCATATTCTCTACTGCAAAATTTCGGAAACAGACAACACAAATATAAATACATTTGCTAAAATGCCCTTCTCATTTTTTTGCTTCTGATTCATACTCAAGGCCAATATCAAATTGTTTCACAAAGCTTCCCATAAGGAACTCTACTGTCATTGTGTTGGGCTTTTCCTTGCTCCCATTACCCATATTATTTGTTCCCTTTCCACTTTTTATTTCATGTTGATTCTTCCCTACCTCCTCTCCACCTAAATTTAGCATGATATTACACACAGAGGACAAATAATAAATAATATGTAGGAAAAAATGAATAAATGAAATTTTTTCAATACAAAGTTGAAGATTCATTTCTCCCAAGATGCTTCCTCTGACTCAACATATTAACTATCTTACAAAATAATCATTAGCATTATTGTATATATTTTGCTATCTAATCTTCAGCATGTTTACATATTTCAGCTGTTTGAGGAAGTTATGGTATCCCAGAGAAGGAATATACAAAACGTATATTCTTTTCCCTAAATATTTTCATTAATTGCATACTGTGTGACAGGCATCAAGAATAGCAATAAACAAGAAGATACCATTCTTCTCCCCATGGAATCTGAAATGTTTATTTTTCTTTTGTCCTTTAACTTTAGAATTTATATACTAGTCGATTAGTTTTCCGGGGTTGCCTTAACAAATTACCACAAACTGGGTGGCTTAAACCAAAAGAAATGTATTCTCTCAGTGTGGGAGGCTAGCAGTCCAACATCAAGGCATCAGCGGGTTTGGTCCCTTCTTGGAGCTCTGACAAGAATCAGTTCCATGCCTCTCTTAGGGAGGCTCCTCATCCAGTATAATTTCATTTTCGCTTAAGTACATCTGCAAAGACCTTATTTTCAAATAAGATTACATTCACAGGTACCAGAGATTAGACTTGAACTTATCTTTTGGCGGGGGACAAAAATGCAACCCACAACACGTGGGTATAACCTCTGGGAAATAAGGCATATGAATGTTTACTGAGTAGATTCAGCCCAACTGGAACCAGGGTAGTGGGCCTGCAGGGGACCCGTTGGCATAAACTTCTCTGAATCCCTAATTCAATGACGTTCTTCAGCTTCCCTGATTTCTCAGGCACAAGGACAAGGTCATGTAAGGTTCTTAATTCCTTGTTCAGAAGCAATGATTAATTTTTCAAAAAATATATAACATAATTCTTATATCAAGTTTCTCAGTGGCATAATGACACTTTTTTAGCTCTCAGGAACATCACACTTCTTTTGACAGAGTCTGTTGCTTCTAAAAAAAAAAACAACTTTTGGACAGAAGTTTAGTTGCTTATTAGTCATTCTTTTGACAGTTTTCTCTTTCAGCTCCACCTCTGTTCACTTGTAAGATATCATTTGTTCTCTATCCAAAATATCTCTCATTCATCTACTAACTACTCTCCCTCCTTCCTTCTAGAAGATCTGGGAAGCTACAGCACCCTCCCAACTGTTTTCTCTACCTTTCATCTCTCCCTGTTCCGTGTATTCTTCCCCAGAGCTGGCTGCTAGATCAATTTTCTGAAGACCACCACTTATTACACGCCTCTCATTTGCGCAAATATTTAATGTTTCCCCATTGCCTATAGAACGATGCCCATATATGTTAGTCATTCCTCCATGCTCTGAAGCCAACAGCCTATTTAAATGGTTTTCTCATCATTTGCCATCTGTAGCACACATGCTGGTCACGCTGAGCCTTAAGCCATTTTGAATCGAAAGTGAAATTTTTCTGTGTGCTTTTCCTCCTGCTATTCTTTTTGTCTGAAGTATCTTTTTTTCCTCAAACTGTAATGTAAACCCTTCCTTCTCTCTAACTCAAATTCCACATTTAACATGAACTTTAATTTATATTTCTAAACTGGAAGCTACAGAATCCTCTTTGGAAATCCCCTGTGCCTTAATGTGGACTCGTTACAGCATACAGGTCTAGTTAGTAATATAATTTGTTTCTCTTTCTGTATATATTATTCAGAAATGTATTATACTTTTTATGTTTATAAATTATATCCCCAGAGCTTGAAGACAATACAGTTTATATATTTGCTTCACTTACCTATCCCTTAGAGTCACCAGCAAAATTTCCTGTGCATGTAATCAGTCAATATTTGGTGAGAAACTGAATGAATCAAGCAGGTGAACTCACCTTGTAACTACACTGGTTGCAGTATATCAAACAGTTTAATTAAATGCAAAGAAAACCAGTTTGCACCAGCTTTTATACAACAGGCAAAACACAGAGGCCCACTGTTCCCTAATCACTCTTCCAGTGTTCTAATCATTCACCCTGGAGGAATAGCCACCTCAAACAAGGACCTTGGAGTTTTTGCTTCAGCCCTTTGCTGCTGTGGCTGCTGGATGAGGCGCAAGACCACACTCCCAGGTTGACAGAAATCCCTCCTGTCAGACGGCAGCCTCATGCTGGCAGCTGTAATGACTGAATGTCTGATGTTCCCGCGTCTCATCTGCCGTTTCCCTGTAGTTCAGTCACACTTCTGTCTTACGCACACACTGCAGACACTGACCCACATTGCCCCCTGGGTTTGGTGCCTGCAAGCCTATTTGTTTGTTGTTTGTTTTTAATAGGAAGATAAGTGATTTCTCTGAGCAAGGCGGGTATTAACACATTCAGAGAGGATGTTTTTTTCCCTCATAGGGAACTAGAAAACTTGGCTGAGATTTGGTTTTGGAGTTTCTATTATATATTTACACCATTAATTCTCCAAACCTCAAGTCACAACGAGGGGGGAGATATAAATAAAAAGAGATGGGAATTTGGAAGATTAGTATGTGGAATAGGAAGATGTAGATTATAGAGTAAGGATGCATCCTTACGGAAAGATTCCTTTTTCCCAAATAACTTAGATTCTCTTTTTAATCAATGAAGGAACTTATTGCTCCCGATATTATGTTTTTTCCCTCCCTTCCCTGTGTCATGAGAGACTGAACAAAACTCTGAAATTACTGGAAATACTGCAGAGTATTGTTTGATTGCTCTTCTTCAAGGTTTAATTGAATCCTGGTCCAGGGACCGGTAGAGATTTATATCTGGTGGGCCCTCAATGGTGGAGACAGATCACATAAAGCCTCTGTCTGACTTCTGTCTTTCCTGTCTTCCCTCTCTCCCTCCTTTCTTCCTATCAATTAAAATTTGTGTTCTGTTCCTATGTACCTAGTCCTTTGCTGCTCATATAAAATGTATGATGAAAGAAACATTCTTTCATTTCAAGCAATTACTGCCTGGAAGGGAAAAATAACCTACCAGGTAATTACATGGTAAGAATAAGTTACAATTAGGCTGTTGACAACTCAGATGAAGGTGTTGTCTGAGAAACAATCCCTAGGGGCTGGAGCCCATTTACCAAGTGAGAACAGTGAGAGAATTTAAGAGAACACAGTTTCTTTTCAGCTCTTACATGAAGTTTATATATATGTATATATGTGTATATATATATATATATATATGTGTGTGTGTGTGTATATATTCCGAATGTATATATAGTATTTGAAATATACATGCATATTATATATAATCATTTTGAATATATATGCATATGGAATCACATACTTCTATATGTACATGTAGTTTCATATATGTGTGTATAACGTGTGTGTGTGTCTGTTCAAGCTATATACAAGCTAAGCAGAAGATCTAGCTAAATAATACCGTCAGATAAGAGGTGGATTTTCAATCAGTATTCTCATGGTCAACTGTATTTTAAAATGTCACGTCTTTGCATATATTATTATAACAAATTTGCTGTGGTGATGTGTTTTCTAATTTAAAATGGTGAGTTGCCAATGATAATAGCAATTTCTTTACTCTATTTAAAATTACAGAGGATCCTGGGTAAAATTGTGCAGTTAAAAAAGTATGTTAGGAGGGGAATGAGAGGAAGATGGCGGAAGAGCAAGACGCGGAGATCACCTTCCTCCCCACAGATACACCAGAAGTACATCTACACGTGGAACAACTCCTACAGAACACCTGCTGAAGGCTGGCAGAAGACCTCAGACCTCCCAAAAGGCAAGAAACCCCCCACGTACCTGGGTAGGGCAAAATAAAAAAGAATAAACAGAGACAAAAGAATAGGGACGGCATCTGCACCAGTGGGAGGGAGCTGTGAAGGAGGAAAAGTTTGCACACACTAGGAAGCCCCTTCGCGGGCGGAGATTGCGGGAGGCGGAGGGGGGAGCTTCGAAGCCTTGGAGGAGAGCACAGCAACGGGTGCGGAGGGCAAAGCGGGGAGATTCCCGCACAGAGGACCGGTGCCGACCGGCACTCACCAGCCCGAGAGGCTTGTCTGCTCACCCGCCGGGGCGGGCGGGGCTGCGAGCTGAGGATCTGAGGATCGGGTTTCGGTTTCGGACGGAGCGCAGGGAGAGGCCTGGGGTTGGCGGCTTGAACATAGCCTGAAGGGGTTAGTGCACCACGGCTAGCCAGGAGGGAGTCCGGGGAAAAGTCTGCCCCTGCGGAAGAGGCAAGAGACTTTTTCTTCCCTCTTTGTTTCCTGGTGCGTGAGGAGAGGGGTTTAAGAACGCTGCTTAAAGGAGCTCCAGAGACGGGCGCGAGCCGCGGCTAAAAGCGCGGACCCCAGAGACGGGTGGGAGACGCTAAGGCTGCTGCCGCCGCCACCAAAGGGCCTGTGTGCGAGCACAGGTCACTCTCCACACCCCTTTTCCGCGGAGCCTGTGCAGCCCGCCACTGCCAGGTTCCCGGGATCCAGGGACAACTTCCCCGGGAGAACTCACGGCGGACCTCAGGCTGATGCAAAGTCACGCCAGCCTTTGCCGCCGCAGGCCCGTCCCACACGCAGTACCCCTCCCTCCCCGCCGGCCTGAGTGCGCCAGAGCCCCCGAATCAGCGGCTCCTTTAACCCCGTCCTGTCTGAGCAAAAAACAGACGCCCTCCAGCGACCTACACGCAGAGGCAGGGCCAAATCCAAAGCTGAGCCCCGGTGAGCTGTGAGAACAAAGAAGAGAAAGGGAAATCTCTCCCAGCAGCCGCAGAAGCAGCGGATTAAAGCTCCACAATCAACTTGATGTACCCTGCATCTGTGGAATACCTGAATAGACAACCAATCATCCCAAATTAAGGAAGTGGACTTTAGGAGCAAGATCTATGATTTTTTTCCCTTTTCCTCTTTTTGTGAATGTGTATGTGTATGCTTCTGTGTGAGATCTTGTCTGTATAGTCTTGCTTCCACCATTTGTCCTAGGGTTCTATCCGTCCATGTTTTTTTTAAAAAAAATTTTTCTTAATAATTAATTTTAATAACGTTATTATACTTTACCTTCGTTCTTTCTTTCTTTCTTTCCTTCCTTCCTTCCCTCCTTTAGACAACGAATCATCCCAAATTGAGGAGGTGGTCTCTGAGAGCAAGATTTATGATTTTTCCCTTTACCTCTTTTAGTGAGGGTGTATGTGTATGCTTCTGTGTAAGATTTTGTCGGTATAGCTTTGCTTCCAACATTTGTCCTAAGGTTCTATCCGTCCCTTTTTTTTTTTAATAAGAATTTTTTAATTCAATAACTTTATTATACTTTATTTTATTTTTACTGTATCTTTTCTTTCTTTTTTCCTTCTTTCCCTCCTTCCTTCCTTCCTCCCTCCCTCCCTCCTTTCTTTCCTTCTTTGCTTCTTTCTTTCTTTCTTCCTTCCTTCCCTCCTTTCCTTCTTTCTTTCCTCATACTTCTACTAATTCTCTCTACTTTTTCTCCCTTTTATTCTGAGTCGTGTGGATGAAAGGCTCTTGGTGCTCCAGCCAGGAGTCAGGGCTCTGCCTCTGAGGTAGGAGAACCAACTTCAGGACACTGGTCAACAAGAGACCTCCCAGCTCCACATAATATCAAACGGCGAAAATCTCCCAGAGACCTCCATCTTAACACCAGCACCCAGCTTCACTCAACGACCAGCAAGCCACAGTGCTGGACAACCTATGCCAAACAACTAGCAAGACAGGAACACAACCCCACCCATTAGCAGAGAGGCTGCCTAAAATCATAATAAGGCCACAGACACCCCAAAACACACCACCAGACGTGAACCTGCCCACTAGAGAGACAAGATCCAGCGTCATCCACCACAACACAGGCACTAGTCCCCTCCACCAGGAAGCCTACACAACCCACTGAACCAACCTTAGCCACTGGAGACAGACATCAAAAACAGCGGGAACTACAAACCTACAGTATGCAAAAAGGAGACCCCAAACACAGTAAGATAAGCAAAATGAGAAGACAGAAAAACACACAGCAGATGAAGGAGCAAGATAAAAACCCACCAGGCCTAACAAATGAAGAGGAAATAGCCAGTCTACCTGAAAAAGAATTCAGAATAATGATAGTAAGGATGATCCAAAATCTTGGAAATAGAATGGACAAAATGCAAGAAACAGTTAACAAGGACCTAGAAGAAATAAAGATGAAACAAGCAACGATGAACAACACAATAAGTGAAATTAAAAGTACTCTAGATGGGACCAATAGCAGAATAACTGAGGCAGAAGAACGGATAAGTGACCTGGAAGATAAAATAGTGGAAATAACTACTGCAGAGCAGAATAAAGAAAAAAGAATGAAAAGAACTGAGGACAGTCTCAGAGACCTCTGGGACAACATTAAACGCACCAACGTTCGAATTATAGGGGTTCCAGAAGAAGAAGAGAAAAAGAAAGGGACTGAGAAAATATTTGAAGAGATTATAGTTGAAAACTTCCCTAATATGGGAAAGGAAATAGTTAATCAAGTCCAGGAAGCACAGAGAGTCCCATACAGGATAAATACAAGGAGAAATACGCCAAGACACATATTAATCAAACTGTCAAAAATTAAATACAAAGAAAGCATATTAAAAGCAGCAAGGGAAAAACAACAAATAACACATAAGGGAATCCCCATAAGGTTAACAGCTGATCACTCAGCAGAAACCCTACAAGTCAGAAGGGAGTGGCAGGACATACTGAGAGTGATAAAGGAGAAAAACCTGCAGCCAAGACTACTCTACCCAGCAAGGATCTCATTCAGATTTGATGGAGAAATTAAAACCTTTACAGACAAGCAAAAGCTGAGAGAGTTCAGCACCACCAAACCAGCTTTACAACAAATGCTAAAGGAACTTCTCTAGACAAGAAACACAAGAGAAGGAAAAGACCTACAAAAACGAACCCAAAACAATTTAGAAAATGGGAATAGGAACATACATATCGATAATTACCTTAAATGTAAATGGACTAAATGCTCCACCAAAAGACACAGATTGGCTGAATGGATACAAAAACAAGACCCTTATATATTCTGTCTACAAGAGACCCACTTCAGACCTAGAGACACATACAGACTGAAAGTAAGGGGATGGAAAAAGATATTCCATGCAAATGGAAACCAAAAGAAAGCTTGAGTAGCAATTCTCATATCAGACAAAATAGACTTTAAAATAAACACTATTAGAAGAGACAAAGAAGGACACTACATAATGATCAAGGGATCAATCCAAGAGGAAGTTATAACAATTGTAAATATTTATGCACCCAACATAGGAGCACCTCAATACATAAGGCAAATACTAACAGCCATAAAAGGGGAAATCAACAGTAACACATTCATAGTAGGGAACTTAGAAACACCCCACTTTCACCCATGGACAGATCTTCCAAAATGAAAATAAATAAGGAAACACAAGCTTTAAATGATACATTAAACAAGATGGACTTAATTGATATTTATAGGACATTCCATCCAAAAACAACAGAATACACATTTTTCTCAGTGCTCATGGAACATTCTCCAGGATAGACCATATCTTGGGTCACAAATCAAGCCCTGGTAAATTTAAGAAAATTGAAATTGTATCAAGTATCTTTTCTGACCACAATGCCATGAGACTAGATATCAATTACAGGAAAGGATCTGTAAAAAATACAAACACATGGAGGCTAAACAATACACTACTTAATAATGAGGTGATCACTGAAGAAATCAAAGAGGAAATCAAAAAATACCTAGAAACAAATGACAATGGAGACACAACGACCGAAAACCTATGGAATGCAGCAAAAGCAGTTCTAAGGGGGAAGTTTATAGCAATACAACCCCACCTTAAGAAGAAGGAAACATCTCGAATAAACAACCTAACCTTGCACCTCAAGCAATTAGAGAAAGAAGAACAAAAAAACCCCAAAGCTAGCAGAAGGAAAGAAATCATAAAAATCAGATCAGAAATAAATGAAAAAGAAATGAAGGAAACAATAGCAAAGATCAATAAAACTAAAAGCTGGTTCTTTGAGAAGATAAACAAAATAGATAAACCACTAGCCAGACTCATCAAGAAAAAAAGGGAGAAGACTGAAATCAATAGAATTAGAAATGAAAAAGGAGAGGTAATAACTGACACTGCAGAAATAAGAAAGATCATGAGAGATTACTACAAGCAACTCTATGCCAATAAAATGGACAATCTGGATGAAATGGACAAATTCTTAGAAATGCACAACCTGCCAAGACTGAATCAGGAAGAAATAGAAAATATGAATAGACCAATCATAAGCACTGAAATTGTAACTGTGATTAAAAATCTTCCAACAAACAAAAGCCCAGGACCAGATGGCTTCACAGGAGAATTCTATCAAACATTTAGAGAAGAGCTAACACCTATCCTTCTCAAACTCTTCCAAAATATAGCAGAGGGAGGAACACTCCCAAATTCCTTCTACGAGGCCACCATCACCTTGATACCAAAACCAGACAAGGATGTCACAAAGAAAGAAAACTACAGGCCAATATCACTGATGAACATAGATGCAAAAATCCTCAACAAAATGCTAGCAAACAGAATCCAACAGCACATTAAAAGGATCATACACCAGGATCAAGTGAGGTTTATTCCAGGAATGCAAGGATTCTTCAATATACGCAAATCTATCAATGTGATAAACCATATTAACAAATTGAAGGAGAAAAACCATATGATCATCTCAATAGATTCAGAGAAAACTTTTGACAAAATTCAACACCCATTTATGATAAAAACTCTCCAGAAAGTAGGCATAGAGGGAAATTTCCTCAACATAATAAAGGCCATATATGACAAACCCACAGCCAACATTGTCCTCAATGGTGAAAAACTGAAAGCATTTCCACTAAGATCAGGAACAAGACAAGGTTGCCCACTCTCACCACTCTTATTCAACATAGTTTTGGAAGTTTTAGCCACAGCAATCAGAGAAGAAAAGGAACTAAAAGGAATCCAAATCGGAAAAGAAGAAGTAAAGCTGTCACTGTTTGCAGATGACATGATACTATACATAGAGAATCCTAAAGATGCTACCAGAAAACTACTAGAGCTAATCAATGGTTTTGGTAAAGTGGCAGGATACAAAATTAATGCACAGAAATCTCTGGCATTCCTATATACTAATGATGAAAAATCTGAAAGTGAAATCAAGAAAACACTCCCATTTACCATTGCAACAAAAAGAATAAGATATCTAGGAATAAACCTACCTAAGGAGACAAAAGACCTGTATGCAGAAAATTATAGGACACTGATGAAAGAAATTAAAGATGATAGAAATAGATGGAGAGATATACTATGTTCTTGGATTGGAAGAATCAACATTGTGAAAATGACTCTACTACCCAAAGCAATCTACAGATTCAATGCAATCCCTATCAAACTACCACTGGCATTTTTCACAGAACTAGAACAAAAAATTTCACAATTTGTATGGAAACACAAAAGACCCCGAATACCCAAAGCAATCTTGAGAACGAAAAAAGGAGCTGGAGGAATCAGGCTCCCTGACTTCAGACTATACTACAAAGCTACAGTAATCAAGACAGTATGGTACTGGCACAAAAACAGAAAGATAGATCAATGGAACAGGATAGAAAGCCCAGAGATAAACCCATGCACATATGGACACCTTATCTTTGATAAAGGTGGCAGGAATGTACAGTGGAGAAAGGACAGCCTCTTCAATAAGTGGTGCTGGGAAAACTGGACAGGTACATGTAAAAGTATGAGATTAGATCACTCCCTAACACCATACACAAAAATAAGCTCAAAATGGAGTAAAGACCTAAATGTAAGGCCAGAACCTATCAAACTCTTAGAGGAAAACATAGGCAGAACACTCTATGACATAAATCACAGCAAGATCCTTTTTGACCCACCTCCTAGAGTAAAATAAACAAATGGGACCTAATGAAACTTCAAAGCTTTTGCACAGTAAAGGAAACCATAAACAAGACCAAAAGACAACCCTCAGAATGGGAGAAAATATTTGCAAATGAAGCAACTGACAAAGGATTAATCTCCAAAATTTACAAGTAGCTCATGCAGCTCAATAACAAAAAAACAAACAACCCAATCCAAAAATGGGGAGAAGACCTAAATAGACATTTCTCCAAAGAAGATATACAGACTGCCAGGAAACACATGAAAGAATGCTCACCATCATTAATCATTAGAGAAATGCAAATCAAAACTGCAATGAGATATCATCTCACACCAGTCAGAATGGCCATCATCAAAAAATCTAGAAACAATAAATGCTGGAGAGGGTGTGGAGTAAAGGGAACCCTCTTGCACTGCTGGTGGGAATGTGAATTGGTTCAGCCAGTATGGAGAACAGTATGGAGGTTCCTTAAAAAACTACAAATAGAACTACCATATGACCCAGCAATCCCACTACTGGGCATATACCCTGAGAAAACCAAAATTTAGAAAGAGTCATGTACCAAAATGTTCTTTGCAGCTCTATTTACAATAGCCTGGAGATGGAAACAACCTAAGTGTCCATCATTGGATGAATGGATAAAGAAGATGTGGCACATATATACAGTGGAATATTACTCAGCCATAAAAAGAAACGAAATTGAGCTATTTGTAATGAGGTGGATAGACCTAGAGTCTGTCATACAGAGTGAAGTAAGTCAGAAAGAAAAAGACAAATACCGTATGCTGACACATATATATGGAATTTAAGAAAAAAATGTCATGAAGAACCTAGGAGTAAAGTAGGAATAAAGACGCAGACCTACTAGAGAACGGACTTGAGGTTATGGGGAGGGGGAAGGGTGAGCTGTGACAGGGCGAGAGAGAGTCATGGACATATACACACTAACAAACGTAGTAAGGTAGATAGCTAGTGGGAAGCAGCTGCATGGCACAGGGATATTGGCTCGGTGCTTTGTGACAGCCTGGAGGGGTGGGATAGGGAGAGAGGGAGGGAGGGAGACGCAAGAGGGAAGACATATGGGAACTCACGTATATGTATAACTGATTCACTTTGTTATAAAGCAGAAACTAACACACCATTGTAAAGCAATTATACCCCAATAAAGATGTTAAAAAAAAAAAAAATACAAAACAACATTACCAGAGATAAAGAGGACCATTTCACAGTGATAAAAGGGTCATTCTATCGGGAACATATAACTACTTTAAATACATATGCAACTAGGAACAGACTCCAAAAATATGTGAAGTAAAACTGAGCAGAACTGAAGGGAGAAATGGAGAAATAGACAATTCAACAGCAAAAGTTGGAGACATCAATACCCCACTTTCAACATTGCGTAGAACGAATAGGCAGAATATCAATAAAGAAAAGAAGACTTAACAACACTATAAACTCAACAGACCTAGAAAACATCTGTACAACACTCTACCCAGAAACATTAGAACACACATTCTTCTCATTGCACATGAAACATTCTTCAGAATAGACCATGTGCTAGCCTATATAACCAACCTAAGTAAAGTTAAAAGGGTTTAAATGATACAAAGTATTTTCCCCAACCACACTGAAATTAGAAATCAATAAGGAAATTCGGAAATTCACAAATACATGGAAATTAATCAATACATTCTTAAATAACCAATCGATCAAAGAAGAAATCTCAAGGGAAATTAGAAAATACGTTTAGATGAATAAAAATGAAAACATAATATACCAAAACTTATGAGATGCAACTAAAGTAAGTAAAGATGCTCAGATGGAAATTTATAGCTGTAATCACCTATAAGAAAAAATATGATCTCAAATTAATAACTTACCCTTCCACCTTAAGAAATTAGAAAAAAAAAGTAAACCAAGTCCAAAGCAAGCAGAAGGAAGGAAATAATAAAGATTATAAATAGATGAAATGAGAATACAAAATAGTAGAAAAAGGGAATAAAGCCAAAAGTTCTGTTCTTTTGAAAACAAGTTTAGTTCTTTGAAAAGATAAGCAAAATTGACAAATCTTTATATATACTGACCAAGAAAAAAAGAGAGAATATTCAAACTAATAAAGTGAGGAATTAAAAGGGGGCATCATTACTGATCCGTAATGATAAAAGATTATGGGAATACTATCAACAACCATATGTTAACAAATTAGATAACTTAGATGAAATGGACAAAATTCTAGAAAGAGATAAACTTCCAGAACTAACTTAAGATGAAGCAGAAATCTTAACAGACTTATAACAACAGATTGAATTAGAAATCAAAAATTTCCCACAAAGAAAAGCCCAAGTCCAGTAGGTTTACTGGTGAATTCTACCAAAAGTTCAAAGAATATGAATCCTTTATAAACTCTTCCAAAAAATGGAAGAGGAGAAAACACTTCCCAACTCATTATATGAGGCCAGTTTTAACCTGATACCAAAACTTGACAAAGACATCACAAGAAAATTATAGATCAATATCCCTAGGGAATTCCCTTGTTAATATAGATGGTAAAATTCTCAACAAAATAACAGCACACCGAATCCAGCAACATATAAAAAGGATAAAAAAAAAAAAAAAGTATGTTAGGATCCAGTACCTTGATTTCCAAAAATGATCAGATGCTGACATTGGTAGCGAGTTAGAAAAAGTTTTGTGCTATAATGAATGACTTTTGAACAGTCTCTGCTTCTTTGTTAGAGTCTTTTTAAGAGATTGATTATATATGTGATAATTTTTTTTACTTTATTTATTATATTTATTTTATTTTTGGCTGTGTTGGGTCTTTGTTACTGTGTGCAGGCTTTCTCTAGTTGCGGCGACTGGGGGCTACTCTTGGTTGTGGTGCGCGGGCTTCTCATTGTGGTGGCTTTTCTTGTTGCGGAGCACAGGCTCTAGGCGTGCGGGCTTCAGTAGTTTTGGCTCATGGGCTCTAGAGCGCAGGCTTGGTAGTTGTGGCTCATCGCGCATGTTGCTCCGTGGCATGTGGGATCTTCCCAGACCAAGGCTTGCATTGGCAGGCAGATTCTTAACCACTTTGCCACCAGGGAAGCCATGTGATAAATTTTTAAATTGGTCTTTTTGTACAAAATTAAATGTATTTCCCTCTTCTAATTCGGTTTTCTTTGTCTTTTTTGTTTTTAGTGAAAAATACTCCCAGAATCCACATACCACATCAGAGGGACTTGGAACTACCCTGCCTGTGTGGTTTGTTACCCACTAACTGTTAACATTGATTAGAACACGGGAATTGGACTTTCTCCAATTGTCACCCCCAGGATTCTCACAAGCCGGATGTATACGAAGTAAAATGACCTTCTTAATTAGAGGAAAACTATCCAAGGTATACGATTGCATTTTCTATATTAAATTTGATTTTGTTTTACCTAATTCTTATTTACATGTAATTCATATATTTATCTACAATGGCTAATATTTTATCATCTTATTCATGTTAATATATTTTCTTATATTTTGCTTAAGTTTCTTGTTATTCTTATAAAATACCAGTTACACCAGATTTCCTAATTCAATTTGTTTCAATTCCGAATCCTTTTCTAGCTCTTGAAAACATAAACCAGGAGACTCTAAACCTAACATATGCAACCAAATGATGCTATGATTTGCCAGAATGAATACATCATACTGGAATCTGGCTGCTATGGCCAAGATCTTTACTCATTTTATATAACACGATTTCCTTTTATGGTTTCATATTCACTCTTCCTTTTTTTTTTTTTTGTTAATCATCCAAGGAATTTTTTTTAATTGTCAGAAAAAAAGAATCTAATTCTTCCTCTAATTGAGCTTAAGATTTTGCTATAAATCTGACATACTGCTTTCTAAATAGGAGTTTGCTTGGTTAGCTTAATTATATTTTGTGTGTTATAGGACACGTGATCCCATGATTACTTATACAGAGAAGAAAATCTCTATCAAATAGATAAACTATTTAATGTGTTCTCTTATTTTTTAGTGGAATCTTAGCAAAATTTTGTTTCATGGAGCCCAACATATATTTACTTAACTCTTATTCTATAAAGTTCCTAAAAATTTTGAATGAAAAAACATCACAGTTACATGAATTCTAAATTACAATAAAAGCTGCATTACTACTGTATATGTGTTTTTCAAATTAATATACATTTTACAATAAATTTTGTATTTGGACGAAAGTTTCTCTTGGTCTAACAATGACTTTTTAGTGATTATTACATTTGAAAATGCCTTCAAAACCAGAATAGTTTTGCCCACAAAATTATTAAGCAAATCAATTTAATCCTCCTGAGGATAAAACCTCTTGTTACAAAAAAGCCTAACTCCTGTGGCCCCTGCTGGTTCCCTCTGCTCCTAAGTGCAGCCCCCAGGTGGCCCTGATGGCAGGTGGTGTCCTCCTTGCCTGGGCTGTGACTATAAGTGATTAATAAGCCGTCACCAATCCCATCTGTCCAGTGTAGCCTGTTATACGTTCAGCTACCTCGTATAATTTGGGGTTGGGGATCCTTCCTTCACCAATAAATAGAAGGTCATCAAAATGGACTGAGAGTTGGGCCTCTACATACTTTTTGACAATTTAAGTCTCACTAGATGGCCGCTGTGCCTTCACAAGGAAGCGAGACAAATGCTCACAGATAATCCTAAGATTATTCTCCCCCTTTGGCACTATTGCGGGACTCTCCCAATTCACGTACAGTCTCAGTGCAGACTGGATGCTGAAGTCCTAGATCTCTATACTCTGAAACATAAGCACAGAAAATTTTCATCTGGAAAAATAAAACATAGGTTGACATTAATTATCTATTACAAGTGTAAAAATCATCTCATTGAAGTACTCATTGACTATGCAAATCGAGGCTAATCACATATTCTGAGAACCCTCTCAAGGTATCTAGGTGCACCAGTCAGCCGGGCATGATTAAATGTGATTGCTTGATTTATGGGTTGCTGGGTACGACAGTTAAAATCGGAGGATATACAAAATAATGATCAATTCATTTTAGAATAATTGATCAGGAGCCATTTTTTCCCTATAGCGATTTATGTTATAAGTGTTGGGGAAAATAAATAGAAGAAAATCTCCTGCCAGCCCAGTATATCTTCTCCACAAAGGTAAAAAAGGATCAAACAGTTCTATTATTGAATAACCATTAAACCAGACTGTGACACACATGACAAGAAATCCAATAAAGGGATTGCAAAGACAGAAAGAAATTTCATCCTTTTTGATAGCCAGACAGCTATAACCCATTCCATACATGTTCTTAAGATAAATTGTATCATCATCAAGTGTGGTGAATTGACAGCACTGTTTGGTACATATAGCTCATCCAAGATTCACCTGGCAATCGAGTGGCCACTTGTGTTACTTAATTGCCTTTATGCAGAGGAAAAATAAAACGTCTCCTATCTCTATGGAAGGCTGGCTGTTCCAACTTGGAGCACTGGTGCCTACGTTAAACTCCTGTGGAGACAGGCAGAAGGAGATGCTGTTTTCCTCGTCATTTATATTTTAAATAGACAGCTCCAAGGCCCTTAAGAAAAAAAAAAAAAATTCTTAGACTATAGAACAGGCAAGAGGCTTATTTGACTTTTTGAAGAGAGTTACATGCATCTCCAAGGGACAGAGAAATAATTTTCAACTACAAATTTTCTGAAGAAAATTCTCTAAGAAAATGGAGGGTTGGGAAGTCTCCTTCCCCTTTGGCACCAGGGAAAATTCTATTTTTTTTTTATTGTATTCACTCTTATATAGAACAACACAATGACATGATTTCTCTTTATCATGTTTTGAGTATACTAAAGGGGGATGCTTTATCTTTTTTATAGTAGGTGGCAGAGGGAAGCACACAACCAAAGTGGCATCCAATCTGATACAGCAGATGAAAATTCCCCTTTGTCATCTGAGAATTGTTATCTGCTTTCCCAAGACATTATTTCTACAAACTCTGAACCTGGTAAGAGCCTTAAGATGTACTTTCAGTCTAATCATAAATATCACTAGATAATTCCGATCCAATGCAATTTACTGTATGACTGCAACCTGACCATTGTTTTAGTAAGGTTAGCCCGGATAATGCTGTGGTAGAAAACTAATGCTGAAATCCAGGTAGCTTGAAATCACTTAGTTTTTTCTGGTTCATGTCACACTTTCATTGCAGGTTGGCTCAGGGGATCAGTTCTACGTTAGCCCTCAGGAACCCAGGGTCATGGAGACCCAACAATATTGTAGCTGCACTCTCTGGAGTATGTGGGTCAGAAGAGATAGCTAAGGGATCACATGCCTGCTCTTAAAGAGTTCAGCTTAGAAGTGAAGGTATCACTTCTGACCACAGTCTATTGGCAAGTACTTGCCATGTGACCCCATCTGGCTCCTGGCTGGGCAATGTCGTGGCACAGCCTGGATGCCGGTTTCTGTCCAGCCCCCTCTCAGCTGCCATGCTCTTAGGAAAAGAGTCACCTGGCCTCATCCAGTACTGGGTCTCCTTCCCCATGGCAGCCTGTATACAGTGACTGCTTGGTGGAGGTGAGGGAAAAAGGTCCCAGTCTCTATTCCATTTCCAACATCTCTGAAGACCCATCAGAGCACCAGAGTTTCATAGGATAGCCAATGCTATTGTGCATCTTCTCTCTCTGCCCACTTGCCCTTTCACCACAGGACCTGATCCCAAGAGCATTTCCCAACAAATTTTCTGCAAGCAAATCTTTGTTGCAGAGTCTGCTTCCCAGGGACCATGACCTGTGGGCCACAGCCTATATTACAGACATCAGAGTGTTTGTTAAAAATGCAAATGACTGGTCTTTATCCCATGCCTATCGAATTTAGAATATCTAGGACAGAGTCTGGGAATCTGCATTATTTAAAAGCACCCCAGAAAATTACTTTCCTCATTAACCTGACTCTAACAATGACAGTTGTAATTACTTTGATTATGTACAAAATTGAAGAGGTGAAGTGGTGGTGGTGAGAGGAGGTGTTCAGAGAATTAGGAAACCTTATGCAATCTCTTCTGTCAAAATCATTTATGTTAAAATAGAAGTGTCTACAAGTAAACTCTATCAGGAATAAACAAACCACTTGCAGAAACAAAGATTTTAAATGTACAGACCATGAAATGTTGGACTGCTATTAATTACATGAGCCAAATTAACATATTTAAAATAATTTTATATCTCACATTCCTGATGCCAGAAATGTCCCACCTTGGCCACTCCTTTTCTTCAGTTTTTCTTTCTTCACAATTCTTCGGGAATTGTGACCCTGAATGGCCAAATTGTCATAGCCGAGCTGAGAAGTCAAATCAGTTTCCAAAGCCATTATTCTTCCTGGAAACTGACATTATTGAAGTGGGTACTAACTAAAGTCTTTCACATTAGAGATAAATTCTTTTTTCCATCTTCCTTCTCTTTGTTGTTCAGATCTAAATAGAAACTCCAAAAATCTCCATATATCAAGAATTAACCCATTAAGCACTGGCTTGTAGAGAAGCACATGGTAGCAGGAAGTGAAACAAAAACTGTGTGCTCCATATACAATTATCAAAGCATCCCTCCGTATTTTAAATTCAATAGAAAATGATCATATAAGCCCTACAATCAACAGACAGCACTATATATAAAGACTCACGTTGTCCAGTCTGTTCATACACCGTTGTTGACATTCTCAACCCTTCCTGGCTGGATCCAGGGACCATGGGCTGATTGGAAATGTTCCCATTACACAACACAAGAGCAAATGGTATTTCCATTGCATCAAAATTCCGATTGTAAGACAAACAAATGACTCGTTTTTATGATGATTTTACTTATTAATTTTTGCATTAAATTTGACTTTAAAATTATTACATTCAGGGCTTCCCTGGTGGCGCAGTGGTTGAGAGTCCGCCTGCCGATGCAGGGGACATGGGTTCATGCCCTGCTCTGGGAAGATCCCACATGCCGCGGAGCAGCTGGGCCCGTGAGCCATGGCCGCTGGGCCTGCGTGTCCGGAGCCTGTGCTCCGCAACGGGAGAGGCCACAGCAGTGAGAGGCCCGCGTACCGCAAAAAAAAAAAAAAAATTACATTCAATCATTACTTTCTTGATTACTTTGTTTTCTGGAGTCCCCAAAGATTTTGTGTATGAGATGAGTGTCTCATTTCCCTCACCCTCATCTCAGCCGTGCTGCCAGGGCCCATTACTTTTATATACAGGGACTCATTCAGCAGCCCCTGATATCTGATACTTGTCTTATTTAAAAGCCATAGTGATGTAGTAAAAAGAGCACTAAATTAGCAGTAAGAAAACTTAGGTAATGGTTCCATCTCTGGAACTCTGAACTTGGAAAACCATAGATGGATTTATCTTTAATTTAGTCTTTTTTTTTTAATTTGCAAAATGAGAATAATTATAACTTGTTTCTTAACCTCACAGTGTTCTTGGAGAATGAGATGGGTTGAGGAGTATGAAAGCACTCTGAAAAAAACGGGGTTTTTGGCCCATAAGGACACCCAAACCATTCTTGTTGCTTGTATCACAGTGTTTGAAGCGTATTTTATGAGTGTGTGAATAGAAAGAAAGCATTCCAGCTAGATGGCCCAGTGGCTGCTAACTGAAATTCCTTTCTCCTTATCACTTCCTCCTCTAAAGCCATATGTTCCTAATTCTCATGCCCTTGGACCAATAAAAACTAGGATTTGGGTGGTAGTATTAGAGACACGTTTCTGAGACTGTGCACCCCTAACCAACACATACGTATCATCTGGAAGCTTGTTAGAAATGCAGATTCTCAGACAACATCCAATAAATTGGGGGTTTCGGCCAGCAGTGTGAGTTTTCACAAGGCATACATGTGATTCAGATGCAGGTTAATGTTGAGAACACTGGCCCAGAGGACAGGAAGGTAGGAGATGGATGTCAGTTTTGCCAAGCTGTTTCTCCAGACCTGGACCTTTGACTGTCCTTAAGAATTCTCATGAAATTCCTCTTTTGCCTTTGCCATTTCATCATGAATTCTCAGGCCACATCTTGTTTGTTATACTTTTTTTCACCTTTATTGAGTTATTACTGATAAATAAAATTATAAACTATTTAAAGGGTACAATGTAATGATTTGATACATGTATACATTATGGAAAGATTCCCTCCTGTATTTTTTTTATTATCCTGTTATTTCAGGGTCTCTTTTTTTTTTTTTTTTTCTATAAACACAGGTGTTACACAAAGATCACCTAGCACTGTTGAGTAAAAGTCATTATCCCTGGCTCTCAACTAGAAAAAAAGAATTTTTAACAGGAACATCTAGACTGATTACAATGAAACCGTTTCTGCAGCACAATTTGAGTCATGCAGTTAATAGAGTAAGGCTTTTAGAAGTACAAGTAGTATACAGACACAGCTCAGGCAGCTGTTATGCAGTGCTATGAGTATTCAGTTCCATGAGTATTTAAATTCTGTGACAAGATTAGCAGGTTAAACATCGAAGAATTAACCCAGGGTATTGTCTTTCCTTCCTCCAGAAAATCCACTGAAACAAAAGGAAGTGAATAACAGAGACTTAATCTCGTAAGAGAAGGGAAATGAAAAACTCGACTGTGTGGATGTGAAGGTATCAATTATATCTCTTTCTTGCCAACTGCAGTTCACAGTCACTGAGAGGGAGTTCCAGGATGGGGATCAGCTTTTCATGTTTAAAATTTAAAAAGCCACATTGAAAGAGAGGGCTTTGGAAAGCAACTAAAAGAGCTTGTTCAGTCTCCTTTGAGTCTAATGGGGCACCCAGACTGGAGGCTGGTCCAGAGGGCAGACCCAGCTCCAAGACACTCACCAGGTCACCTAAGAGCAAACGGGGGCTGAGTGCACCCTTTGTGCAACCAGAGAGAAGTTGAGCTGAGCACACCCATCCAGTAAATCACAGACTCTTCTGAGGGGGGGAAGTGAGGTCACCCTCAAGAGAACAGAGTTGTGACTCGAATGGGTAGTACTGTTCCCTTAGTGGTGGTGCCTCAACTTGAAGACCTGAAACCAGGGGGATGGAGCCCACTGAGAAAACATTCCCCAGCAGCATTGTGTCTTAGCCTTAAACCCTTTGAGTGGAACTATTGATCCAGTATCTTCCAGAAGGTGACTTTGTCCCTCATGGGAGGATGGTTGGTGGTGGGTTAAAACAGTCCTGCTTCTATCTTTTCTGAGGCAGATCCATCAAAACCAGTCTTCCTAAGGTGATGGGAGGTTGATTAGATTTTGCTCATGGAGGCTCAGAAATGGGTCGGGAGAGTACATTAAGGACACAAAAGGCATATTAATTCTAAGGCTGAACTACCTTCAGGCTGAAATTTCACTCACGATTCTTTTTCCAAACCATATCCAACCATATTGCCAACATTATCAAAGTCTTAAATACATTTCTATAATAAAAAAACAACAACATAAAAGTATCTCATATCTTGAACAGAGAGATTTTACCTCTCTGTTATCAAATTCTAAGGGAGTGATTAAAGTCCAAAGATTAAAATCCCATGTGCTAACCACTTTTTTTCTTGAAGAAATACGGTACTGAATTGTATGGGAAAAGATAAATACAGGTGGATTTCTGTCTTTTTCATATCACTAAAACCGGTGGAGTGTTAGTTTGTGCTTGTAGCACATACCTTCCCAGTTCTGCATTCAGTGGCATCACATTGATAAAATTATCCAGAGTGGGAATATTTACAGCATGGAGGTCATCAAATGGTATAAATCAGAGGGTTTTTTTTTTTTCCTCCTCTACAGTGAGTTTACCAGCATACAATTAATTTATAAAAACTTTATTATTATCTCCTTGTAAATTATGTAAATTATCTCCTCGCTGAAAACTGTTTCTCCTTTCTGGGAAGGGGATGGTCTGCATCACAGTCTCTACATATTAGAGCAGTATACAAATGCAAAGTTTTAGGTAACAACTAGTTACAAGTAAGGTAAAGACATGAACTTGTTCTCTTCCATAATGGGGTGGTGGAGGAAGTATGTCTGTTTTAAAGCAGTAGTTGTGGGCCAGGAAAAGTGCACGAGGCAGACATCCTCACAGGCTGTGACAGAGAGTGAAGAAGGGGGCCAAGGTCAAGCTCTCACTCCCAGGGGCACTGCCTCTTTACAGACTCCTGCAGTTCAGCTCATCTCCCTACGGCGAATTGGTCCTTCTTCTGTAACTTAATCTGTTTCACTTCCCACAAGCGGAAGTGCTTGCCTCAGACCACGAAAGAGTCACAATAATTGGATTTTTTTCACTTTCCTAGGAAATGTGTCCTGAGTACAACAAGCTCAAATATGGGCATTGGTAGACTGCTCTAGAGCTTTGACCAACTATAAGCTTGTTTCTTATGAGAAAATATTTCTGAATCAATTCTGACAATTAGGTGATTAAAAAATTAGGAACTTACGATGAAGAGTGGCCCCCGCTTGCCACAACTAGAGAAAGCCCTTGAACAGAAATGAAGACCCAACACAGTCATAAATAATAAATAAATAAATTTAAAAAAAAAAAAAAAAAAAAAAATTAGGAACTTACAGAACCTTATGAAAAAATACCTAGTGCACTCATCACAGTGTATGTTCCACAGAATGGTAGTTTTGAGAAACGTTGAAAGGAAGAGGACATGCTGAGATAAACTAAGCTAATTATTTTAGAGAGTTACTATACATTACAGAAAAGCCACAACAAATAAAACTTTGGAATATAAATGAATTAAATTTTAAGACTTCATGAATTGTACCACCTTTCTTCATATTTTATATTCAGAGTTTTAGTTTATCTGACTCTGGCAAGACCGTGTTTTTATATCACTCATCAGCTGCGTCCACTAGGCAGAATGTTATGTTGCATTTAATGTATTGAAAAAACTGCATTTAAAATACCATGTGGACAGAAGGCATTTCCTGTGGATCTGTACCTTATTTTTAGATTAATAGTCGGCATACCCTAGTGTATATGGGCATGTGCATTTGTGTGTGTAGGGTCAGGGGGACTGGGTAGGTATTATGTAATTAGTGCTTTCATATTACATATATGATTGGAAATGGGTCATGACTTCATGGGCTGTTTGTGACCACAGTACCCATGTATACACACAGGGCATTTTCCATAAAGGAGAAAGAAATGCTAATTGTTCTTATTAGTCCTTTGATATCTTTTTGATCACTGGATGTTCTGAAATCTGTGATCTAGAGAAGCATAGTGGGTTACACCTATAAGGCATATGAAATATTATCTTGTCTAGTGTTATCACACTTTATCTCGGAAGAAAATCCCCCTCCTTGTTTTTATTTCTCAAATGAAGCCTTAAGGCAGAAGTCCATTTTGTAAAACTGATGAACAGATCCGGCCTTCTTGGAGCGAAATGAGGGCCCTGTAAACTTCACCACCCTGTCATCCAACTTTCCCACTAACCTTTGGCTTCTCCTGGTTCCTGAAAACCCCAGCCCAGGGTCTCAGGAAGTGTGACTTGCAATCTACAGATCTAGAGAAATCTCATTTTAGATGGGGGAAAATGAGACTCAATGAAGCAAAGAATAAATGTGGAGTTTAAAAACACTTTTCTTTGTTGGTTGCTCTTTTCCCTGCTATGAATTCTCAAATATGCATGGGGTGGGCGTGCAGAGGAGGAAGATATTTGCCTCAGATCACTGACTAAGAGAGCCTTAACGTTCCTCTCAGCTGACTAAACTTCAGACCATTTTCCTCCTCACTCTACACATCAGACCTCCTTTTTCTTGGAACATTTGCTTTAGAAAACTTATAATTGTAAATCCCTCCTCTGCTCCTTTGAGATGTAAATCTTTTTCAAAAGCCTCTTGCCAGTTTTACAGCCCAGGGATGTCTTTCTCAAGGACCTCAGAGCCAAGCGTTTGAAAGGAGATTGTGCCCATCTCCCAGTCTGGAGGCTGGGGAAGGAGCCTAACTGCAGAGGGCTCCAAATTGTAAAACCACCTCTTGTCACAAAGACATGAAAAAGTTCACTTTCCCTTTGGGTAAAGCCAATTAGCAAACACACTGGCCAAGATATTTTCCTCAGCCCAACCTCTTAAAAACCCTGCAACCCTTTGTTTTAGGGAATTGAGTGTAGACTCAGTTTTTAACTCTCTCCCCTATTGCAGTAGCCTTGAATAAAGTCTTCTTTACCTGTTTAACTTTGGTGCAAATTGAAAGCTTGATTCTGCTACTTAATTTGAAATTCTTATAACTCTGTAAAAGTAGATCTATAAACTGGGGATTATAATAGTACCTAACGTTAGATTTGTTCTGATAATCAAATGAGCTAACATAAGAAATGTCTTTAGCACAGTGCCTGCCTCCTAGCAAGTATGGGCAATAATAATTAATAACAAGTGCTGTTGTTACACCACTTAATTATCAGTGAGGACACTGAACTGCCATTTTTCTCTGTCTTGAAATGGCCATATAGTCTACTATAATAATGCTATTATCATAACCCTTTCTCTTTTCATTGCAGTGCTAACATCTGAGATTCATTATGCAATTAAGTAAATTCCTAACTACTCAGGGACATTTAGCTATCTTGTGAATTAATCTTTTCACCTTCCATGTTAGACCTGGCCCACGCATGGCTTTTTCACTGGCAATTAGCACTTCCTCTGTTTGGTCTACCACTGCCAGCTTAACGCCTCTCCAGAGGAGATCAAGGAAAGGGAAAGAGAGAAAACCCCAAAGCTCGGTTGACAGCACTGCTTTGGAACGTTGAAGTAAAGTGATTCTGAGGAATGCGATGGCTGAGTCTTCTGTCTTTTGATCCATTTCTGGCTTTTTGCCCTGATTGCTCCTCACAAGTCTAGAGGCCCCACTGGCTCTGGATCACAGATAAGGACATTTTTATTTTATTTTTGGGAGAGGGGAGAGGTGAGTTCTTTTGACTCTTGTTCAGTTGAAATTCAGTTCATTTCTGAAAATAGGTGCTTTGGGAATTGCATAGTTAATCTGTAAAGTAAAGCAAACACCAGAGTTTGAATAAATATGTCTATTTAATAAGTTACTTTCAACTGTGCCCAATGGAACACAAATAAAGAGATGTTTTCTAACTTTGCCACAGTTCAGACTCTTTGCTTCCAGTTTTGAGAAGCCATAGGAACAAATAGATCAGCTTTATAAGGCTTGATTAAAACTGCATTTTAATGATAAGATTTCATATTTGTTGAAATTTTTTAAAAATAGTTGCTTAAAAATCCATTTACACTTTGATGTGTTTTATTGTTTCCAGGCCTGTTAGCAAATACTGCTAACCAGCACCTGCTGAGAGTAGGTTAATTAGGTCTTCCGGCATCAGTGGGGATGATTAAAATCCTGCACACTATTAAAACTCTCTCTGTATCCCATCTTTGTTTTAACTTCATATTTGAGTTTTATTGAAAAAGACTGTCTATCAGATAGTAGGACTGAAGAGGAAGTAATCTACTTCAGCTTCACTATTTTTTTTTTTTGCATTCAGAAATATAAAAAATACATCAAAGAAGTATTTTTTTGTCACTGTTTTGCCTTTTGATCCTTTATAGTCAAAGACTTACATTAAAGTACATTCACTTGGTTGTGCTGGTAAGATACAAAAAATATCACACAACATACAGGATACGGGGGTAGGGAATGATGTTGAAAAACAATCCACTTCCCAGCATACTGAACATAGTTGTGACGAAGCAGCTGATCTTACCATCTACCAGATGGGTCCTCGGATGATATTTCAGGGATGAGGTTTAGATCCTCAAGGGAACTAGGATAGGAGGGTAGAAGTGTCTTCCTTTTTCTTCTGGGAGTTCTTAAAGCTAATCCTCCAGTTCTTAAAGCCAAAAATGACTTCATAAATGTTTTCAGGCCATGTCTTTTTCTGGAGAATCTTAATGTTCTTACGGAGACTTAGGAAAAAGTTGTAGTGAGTAAATTTCAGTTATTTGTTAGCATGGGAAAAACACAGTGGGGAAAAGTGCAGCGCAGTGAACCAAAGAATCTTTTGCTTAAAAATAAAACAAAATTTGCCTATTGAAACTCCTTACACAAAAGCCTCATCGGCCCCTGTGAGGTCTTAAGCAAGTCTTTGTGGGATGAAAGAATATATGCTGCCTAAGTTGTGGTTGTAGAACCTCTCAGGCTTAGAGGGGTATGATTAAAGCCTTTATAATCATTTGTGTCAGTCAGAGCTTGGCTTCTAGTGGAATGTGAAAATGAATTCTTTGTGGAGGGATGATAGTAACTGGCCAAAATTTGTGAAGTGTTAAACCTGTTTTAAAGAATTGTTAGGCATTACCATAATGAAAAATCATGATTGGTCATTTCTGATCTAAAAATTAGCTCTTGTTTATAAGTCACGTATATATTTTGAACATATATATTTTGAATATACTTATAAATAGATAGTGTAGCCTGTAATTTATAGTAGTGTCAGAATATCCCATTTATGTATATATTTAAGTATAAATACCAATGTCTAGTATTTATAATAGAAAGTGAATGATGCTATAAAGTAATATTTAAAATTACATAGCACCATCAGAGCTACAGATGTTCAGGAGAGTAAGTGTGAGCTGGGATCCCCTTTTTTACAGCTATAGTCTGTGGTAGGTAACCAGCTACCTTAGCCATCTTACTTCTGTCTGACCATAGTATTAACTGCTGAGCTTGGGTTAACTTGCTGAGAAGAGCACCAAATGTTTTATTTTGTATTTCCAAATGACACAATTCTTAGTACAAGGCATAAAAATGTATGAAGATCAGGGACTTCCCTGGCGATCCAGTGGTTAAGACTCCGCGCTTCCACTGTAGTGGGTGCGGGTTCGATCCCAGATCCCCGCATGCCATGCTATGTGGCCCAAAAAAAAAAAAAAAAATGTATGACGATCAGTAGTAAGCATACAGCGTGTAAATGGTTTTGACTGTGGGTTTTTACACATTTGGAATAAAAAGCATGGATGCCTTTAGCCACCAAACCAACTGTGGCTACAGTGGGAAAGTTGATTGCAATAGTTTGACTTTTGAAAAACCTTAGAACAGAGTGGTGCTTTTGGGATGGTAAGAAGTCAGAAGGTTATCAGGACCTCAGACAGCACTGGGGGGAATAGGAGCCCTTGAGAGAGGAGGAAGTGTATTGTGACAGGAGCCAGACAACACTTTACCTTCCTCTCCCCACTCTGTAACCCAGGCGTCCTATCTCCTCATTCAAGAGCCAGATGTGGGGAGGCATGAGTGGTCATATGATGTATGTGTGTTGTAATGTACTTGGTGGATAAGGGATTTACTTCTACACTCCTCTTCCTAAAAGTTATTAATAATTAATTGAATGTTAGTGTCTTTTAGGCCAAATTCAAAGAGCAGTTTCGAGGACTTAAAACATCATGCAACTGAGCTTGTGGCAATCTCAAAATAGCTTATATGTAAGCTTCTTTTTATTTTGACACTGTTTTCCACTAAAATTCATGTGAGGAAAAAGACATAAAAATGTTTGTGGTTTTTCTGAATGGAAATACCACCAGGGAATGATCTCAGTTATGGAAGAAACTACTCTAAAATTCTGGAAAAGTCATAAAAATTCTTTTTCCTTGTTTTTTTTTTCCCCCCTCTAGTAAAGAAAGGAAGGGCAGCCAAAATTTTCAAAAATGTTTAGTGATGAAAGCCTGCATTCTTGGTAAATTTTAAAATTGTCCTGTTTTTCTGTAAAACTTTTTTATAAAGATGGCTAAGCCATATACCTCTGAGGTTTAAAAAATAATACAGGATAATTTTTTAAAAGCCTCCGGTAAATTCCTCAGTAATGAACTATGCTCACACACCCTTCAAAGCTCCTCTATACACAGTTCTTGATGGGTAACAATTCCCCAGAAAAGTGAATTTATCTCTTAGTATCCCTTAGCCTAAATATCATTCACTTTGAGGGCTTTGAAGAGTGAGAGAGGAGAAACTGTGTTCGTGCATTCGTGTGTGTGAGAAAGGGAAGGAAAACTGAACTTTTCATGTAGATTGAAGAAATGGGTTTCTCTTGCCTCATTCCAATACTAGCCATTCCATCACAGTAAGATGACGCAGGGCTTGGTCAGCCTGAGAAGACTGGTTCTAACACGTACCTCCCATGGCTCCCCCTGGTCAGGCAGCTGATGCTTCTCTGGGACTATGACATGCTGCTGCAGTTATGACGGTTAGATGTAACCTTTATCCCCTTAATTTCCAAAGGTTATACAGCTTCCCCACCAAACAAGGGGTGATTGCTCAAGTGATGTTAACCATGAATGAGATATCATGCATACACACTATATCATCACTTTTCTAGGTACTTTAGATGACCTCAGAGGGCATATAATTAAAACACAGTGAGTTAAGAGAAACTGCTTTTCTCCCAGTAGCCTACACAGAGAGCATTATAAATGGCCTACAGTCTTCATCAGAGAGGCAAGGTAGAAGAGATTGAATTATCACTTAAAACATGTAGAATGGACTTTATTTTTTATAATTCCCAGTGGCCGCATTCTTAGAGCCTTAAACATTTGAGTTAAGCACAATGTTTTACATAGTCAAGGGAGCAAAGCTTTTACTTAAGAGGACCCATAGATTTATATTTATACATTTTAATATCCCATGACCAAATTTCCTCTTGTTATCTGACAGTTTGCAGAACTATGGTGTGTGTTCCATTGTTGATGTCGGTCTCTCCTTGCCTCCATGCACAGGGGCCAGTTTCAGATTTCCCCCAGGAAAATGCAGGCCCTGAGAGTATGTAGACCCTCCAAGTCCCCCACCCCTATCCCTGTGGCGGCCCCTGCAGCCTGTAGAGAGGGAGTGGGGGAAATTCCCTCTGATGCCTGGTATACAGATGGGTCTAGTCCAGGCCATTTGTGCACATGGAGTTCAATCACTATTCAGCCCCAAACTGACACCATCTGCATGGAAACAGGAATGAACTGCAGCTGCCAGTGGGCTGAACTCAGAGGGTTTGGCTAGTGATCACTCTTGAGCCCTGGCCATTAGCCCTTTACACTGACTGATGGGCTGTTCTAAAGGGATTAACTCTATGGCTTGGACAATGGAAGCCGAAAGGTAAACGATGGGCGGAAAGACATTTAGGTTTACCTGCAAGAGCCTGAGACAGTTCTCACTCGTTTCCAAGTCCCGGCTCATTGACACCCCTGGCAATCAGGAAGCTGATGCCCTAGCCCAGGTACGAGCCCCAGCAAATGAGCCTTCAGGAGATACAGCAGATGGGCTTCAAAGGAAGAGTGGCCACCGCAGTGCCCGGGTGCAATGGTGTATTGTCAAGGATGCCCGATTGCCCTTGAACTACTGTGACTCGGTTAATTCAGTAACAGCATGACCTGTGTGTTCTAAACAACCCAAGGCAGCTGCTAAAGGAGTCCAGGGCCATTCATCGGAGTTCCCAAAAAGTGAGGGATCGGCAAATCCATTATATTGACCCTGTCCCTCTGAGTGAAGATTCTAAATATGCTTAATTTGTGGACACAGTGTCAGACCTAACCCAAGTTTTCTCCTGTCACCATGCAAACCAGGCTGCTCCCAATAGGGGATTAAAGAGGCTGAGTACCACGTGCAGATACCCTCCTCCAATAGCCAGTGATGAGGGGGTCACATTTCAAAGGTCATGATGTGCAAGCCTGGACAAAAGAGCGTGATGTGGTGTGCCTGCATTGCTGCTGTGGTATCTGTCTCCAGTGCAGCCCAACGAGCCACCTTCATGCAACTGAAACCCACTGGTGACCATTCAGGACCCACGGCGGGGAAGAGGGGGCGTGTGAGACGGTGAGAGCCGCTCACTAGGGGTGGAGTGTTTGAGGAGGTCATGGAGTGGCAGTGACCACAGGTTGACTCTCCAGTGGGACCCCGGCAACAGAAGAGTCCTCCCAACTCCTGCCCTCGGGATGTACCGGGATGTGTCTTTCACCCTCCAATCCCCAAAGTGGAGCCGTTTCAAGGACACAGCCTTGAGAGGGCAGCGTGGTGCTGAGACCCTCTGACTGATACGGGACTGAACTCCGTTGAGGCCTCTAAGTAAACTCAAGATTCTGGCCGTGGGTTCAGAGATCCACTCACCTGGCGGCACTCCAGACAAGCCCTGTCAGTTCCCGCGCTTGTGAAGCCTGCCACCTACCCATCTGGAGTGATCCAACTCTTCCTTTGGGCTCTCCTTGGCCTCCAAGTCCGGGGGCCAGTTTCAAATTTCAGCCAGGACATTCCTGAGGTTTCCAACCAACACTCTCCTGACTTTCATCAGCAAATATGTTAACATGACTAAGGACAACCTATAGATCCAGATGCAGCACAGGTAGGCGGATGACAGAAAGACAGACAGAGAGGACCGTGCCTGCTTTACAGTAGTCACCCACCCACCGACTGTATAGCTTCATCCATTTCTACTGAAATTTGGGAACTTTACTATCTGAAAAATTCCAGAAAAATAGTTATCAAATGATGCTCTCAGCATATGCGATTCTTCTGATTGAATAGAGCCATTCTGCAAAAATTGACTAATGGCGATTCTGACTCTCCAATTAATAGAAGTAAAACAGCTTTTGTGCCGAAGCATTGAGGATTAACATTCTGACTCTACTGAGCATTAAGAGTGACCTAGGGGGGGTTGTTTATTTTTCCGTTGTGAGCCCATTTCTTCATCTGGCAAATGATCAAATGAATACATCTCCTGCAGTGTCATGCTGAGGATTGAAAGAATTATGTACAACGTCTTTAGTACTGTATCTAGGATAGAGTTGATATTCAAAAATTAATAATTTTCTTTTTCTGTCCTGTATTTCACATTTCTCTAGACTACAGTATTCTTTTGTGTTTAGAATCATTCAGTTCAACAGCAATTAATTAATATTCTGCTCTGCACTAAGACCACTGTGGTAACAGCTCAAATAAATTAGAAGTGAAATACTAGTATATGCTATTATTCAATTAGAAAGGCAGGTACAATCTCATAAAATTCATAGCTTTTCACTTATGTATCACAGACATGTAATTTTGTGTTTATATGTGTGTGAGAGGGAGACACCAAAGAAAACTGGAGAGATGAGAGACACAGACAGAGACAAAGAGATATTGAGGGAAGATAATTTATCACAAAAGGGAGTGGCCTGAAATGTATACTGTTTTAGCATCTCATTTCACCCAGTGTCTCTGACTGTTGTAAAATGATAGACCATCTGTGTGGTTTGTGTGTGTGTTTGTGTGTGTGTGTGTGTGTGTGTGTGTTCCCGAATATTTAGAGATGACAGTAAAAAGAATTTTAGATAAATCAGTGGCTGGGGGCCAGGTGGAATGTAATGATGGATTGCTAAAGGAACCACCCCAGAGGAGACGGGCAGAGGAGTGATGAAAGAGAAATACACATTAATGCATTGTTCAAAGTAGCTTACTGAGGGTGCATTCACAAAATTGTTTGCTCTCTGTGGGTTTTATGGTGTGTTGACTTGCAGCTAACTATCTCAGTCATTTAGTGCCTAGGACAGCTGTCCTTTCTTTGTGAAAATGTTTGGATCCCCAGGAGAAGTTGAAGTTGAAAATTTTATTTACATTACAGTGATAACGTTTTTTATCAAATAAACAGAGAGGAGAATCCACAATCTACAGCATTATCATATTTTACCACCCGTTCTTACTTATTTCATATAGGGATCAACATATAGACTCCCTTGTAATTATATTGTTTGCCATTCTGAAGTAATGTCCATTTCTCTTTAATTAGGGAGCACATTTCCTATTGATTTTTTGGAGAGAAAACTCTGCCTGGAATCTTAAAGTGCCTTATGTTTCTAGTAGAAAACTGAGCTTCTACATGTCTATCTGCTATCATAAGAAACTTGGAAAAGTAGTAAGAAAAAGTCTAATAAGTCAAAAATGAATATTTTGTGGACTGGCAGCAAATTTAGGGGTAGTGGAAAATGAGATAATTTTGCTATTTTTTTCTTTCTTCTTTAGAAATCATTGAAGAGCTCAAAATGTACTGGCACTAAGACTCCTGCATCTAATTTTATTTCAGCTTTTAATCACATTACCTTACCTTGTATTTCACTTTAATAAATTCATATCAGAATGCAATATTTTGGATAGATGGGTAACCTTACATTTTAAGAATTCCAGACAAAATAGAGAAGGGAAAATGCCTCTAAGCTACACAGTCTTTGCTTGTGTTGGATGTAGAACAATCTGTAAGCAATCCAAATGACTCATACATTTGGACTGTCGAAGCACTAAAAACCTCTCTCTCTCTCTCTCTCTGTCTGTCTCTCGTGTTCCGTCATTATCTTCCCATCTTTCTTTTTCTGTCCTTTCCTTCTAGGTCCTTCCATACTCATAATTTATGTACACCAAAAAATACATCCCAATGTGTGAGTAAATACACAGATGTATGACATCAGAGTTTGAAGAAGTCACTCTGAGAGAATAATAATGTAAATCTTAGAAGAGTTATACTTGTAAAATTATTATATTGTCCTTTAAAGGTTTTGTCAGATTGTTTTTTTTTTTAGTTTTTCTTTTAATTAATTTTGGCTGCATTGGGTCTTTGTTGCTGTGCACGGGGGCCTTCTCTAGTTGCAGCAAGCGGGGGCTACACTTCGTTGTGTTGCGTGGGCTTCTCAATGCGGTGGCTTCCCTTGTTGGAGCATGGGCTCTAGGCGCATGGGCTTCAGTAGTTGTGGCACATGGGCTCAGTAGTTGTGGCTCACGGGCTCTAGAGCACAGGCTCAGTAGTTGTGGCACACAGGCTTAGTTGCTCCGCAGCATGTGGGATCTTCCCAGACCAGGGCTTGAACCCGTGTCCCCAACATTGGCAGGCAGACTCCCAACCACTCCGCCACCAGGGAAGTCCCTGTCAGATTGTTTTTATGAAGAGTTTTAAACTTCTTATTCTATTTTTGACTCTTGGAAATAATTCTTCAATCTCTATAGATGAACTATATATATAGTTATATATATAGTGTGTATATATATATATATATTTATATGTATACTAAATACAATGCTGAGGTCAGTATTTTAAATCTCAAATATGTTTTGATGAAATATTATGTTCAAACTTTTATTCTTTGTTTCTGGGCCACACAGCTCTGTCCTTAACTGACCTGCTATTTTCCTGCATTTAATTACCACCATATCACTTCCTATGGCCACGCCAGGCCTCAGATGACCAGCTCATGCCAAACCTACTTATAGTGAGTTCAGCTACAGTCAATCTTATTTTTTTTTAACTGCATATAAATCCAAGATTGGTTCTTTGTAACAAAATGCTAATTACAACTGTGGTTACAGAAAATCTTTCACAGACCATTTTGACTCTGGTGAAATTTATTTTGGAGTCTCAAGCCTGCCAATGAAACCAATTAGATATTTATTTCCTCCCATTAGTATTATAATGTACTGAAATCTAGAAGTTTTAAACTAAAACGTCAAGCATTTGTTTCTATATTCGTAGCACTGGTTGAATTTTTTCTTAGGTGAGGGGCAAAGTCAAAAGAGCATGAGATGCTTTCGAATTATGCTTAAGAATTGTATAAAATAGGTAACTCCTAAACCTGTTCAATAGTAGCAGTTCTAGACTCAGATTTATAAAATCTGGGACCAACCAAAATACATGGTGGCTCTGTTTTCCATTAAATTTAATTCAACAAACATTTATTGAGCTTTATCAATTTAAGCCATTTAAATTTAAGATAATAAACATTAATGCAATAGATTAAAGTGTCATTGAGAATGCCAACTTTTGGGGAAATGAAATCAAATTTTTCTAGGAACTTCGCTTCTTAAAGCTAGTTTTAGGTTGTATTTTTCTTGTAGTGGCTATAAATGTGCACCCCTGCTGTGCAAAGAGTAGAGGGAAGCAAGGCTCAAATACTTTGAACTTTGTGGAATTGGAGACCTTATCTAGGGGCAGCCTTACTAAGTTTGTCATTTTGATTTTATGAAAATGGAAGGATTAACGGTTTTATCTAATGTTAAATATTTCCCCCACTGGCCTCTAATAGATTCAGAAATGCCTATAAATAGAGCTTCACCACTGCAATAGCATTACCAAGAAAATCCAAGCTAAAGTGTGTTCCTGGAGAGGGAAAGAAGTCTTCATTAGTAATAGAAATATATGGGATCTCATGGTAAGGGAGTATGAATGAAGGATGAATCAATGGAATACATTTTTAGAAAGATGTGGTGGAAAGGAAGTCTTGGTAGGCAGAAGAAAACATACAAATTCATACAGAGAGTTATGCTTTTTTTGGGTTTTTTTTTTTTTGCCTGCTTTGGGTCTTAGTTGTGGCATGCAGGATCTTTTGTTGCAGCAGGCAGGCTCTTAGTTGCAGCGTGCGGGGCTTCTCTGTAGTTGTGCATGCAGGTTTTCTCTTCTCTAGAAGTGGTGCGCGGGCTCCAGGGCGCGTGGGCTCAGTAGTTGTGGTCTGCGGGCTTAGTTTACCCCACAGCATGTGAGATCTCAGTTCCCCAACCAGGGATCGAACCCGCATCCTCTGCATTGGAAGGCGGATTCTTTACCACTGGACCACCGGGGAAGTCCCAAAGAGCTATGCTTTTAATGTGATTTTCTGTTGTTTTCTTTTTTAGTATCTACATCTACATTGAACTTTTAACAGTAGGTCTCTCTGATGATGAGATAATTATAATAGTATCAATACTTTTAATGTTTAAAAACTTCATAATTATAACTAGAAAAAAACATGATCTATCTATCATCTATCTATCTATCTGTATTCCAACAGGCTTTAAATCACATTTTAAAAAATTAAATTGGTAAGATCTAAGTGAAATTGGGAGCTTTTCTAAGCTAATTTATAGTTAAAATAACATTCACGTCTGGGGAAGTGTTCATGGGAACTGAATAAGAAACTATGTCCATGTTGCCTTACACACAGACCTGTAGTTCTCTCTTCCTGGAAAAATACTGGACTGTAACCCTTAAACTCAAGGTGTCACTTGACCTTCATTCTCTTCATTTGTAAAACAAATAGTATGAGGAAAGCCATTGTACAATTCTGAGAACCTGCTTCTGCTCTAAAGTTCTCTGATTCTAACATCTAGACAATCTTAGAACTGCTCAAGGGCAAAAGAAGTCCAGATGATATGAGGTTAAGATTACATGATGATGAAACTGGTCAGGCAAAAATGGCCTTCTCTATTTTGTCACGAGAAACGTTGCATATTTCTGCCTTCCCCTGTTCTGGCATAATTATAACATTTCTAAACAAAGCTATTGGAATCTTCTAGTCCTAGAAACTTTGACAAACTCTAATACTTACTTTGGGTTCATACAGTCTTTTTTACTTTGAAAAATTTAGTGCAGTCACATCCATTTCTCATATTTCATTAAATATGATAGAGTGTTGTTAATAGCTCATTTCTTCTAGAGCGAGCATGAACCAGGTAGAATTATAGAAGTATTGAAATTGGATGTTATCTCAAAAACTATTCAGTTAACCTTAAGAGAATTGCCAAATATCAAATTGAAATACTGTCTAAATGGTTTTAAACACAGCTCTCTCATTCAATATTTTCATTTAAGTATGCAAATTCAATTGTATGTATTCAGCATAACCTTGCATTAAAGGAGGAAAAAATAGAAAAGTCAAATATCATATTTCCCCAATTATAAGGTAAAGAATCACTATAGATATTGAATACATTTTGTTTTAAAACATTCAGAAATTTCAAATGTTTAATATATTTATTTGTGTATATTTTTAATATCTTTCATTTTTACTGGCTTGTAATTTTATTTATTTACTATAATTTTTTAATTTATTTTATTTTTTTGGTTGCACAGCGCAGCTTGTGAGATCTTAGTTCCCTGACCAGGGATCGATCCCAGACCACGGCTGTGAAAGCAAAGAGTCCTAACCACTGGACCGCCAGGGAATTCCCTGGCTTATAATTTTTTTTTTCATTTATTTATTTATTTATGGCTGCATTGGGCTTTTTCTAATTGCGTTGAGCGGGGGCTACTCTTTATTGCAGTGCACGGGCTTCTCGTTGTGATGGCTTCTCGTTGCGGACCAGGGCTCTAGGCTCACACGCTTCAGTAGTTGCGGCTCATGGGCTCAGTAGTTGTGGCACGCAGACTCAGTAGTTGTGGCGCACGGGCTTAGTTGCTCCGTGGCATGTGGGATCTTCCCGGACCAGGGCTCGAACCCGCGTCCCCTGCATTGGCAGGCGGATTCTCAACCACTGCGCCACCAGGGAAGTCCTCCCTGGCTTATAATTTTAACAAGGAGACTGTGTCTGCTTTACTTAGAGTCACAAATACTGTGTTTTGTACATGATATGTGCCCTATGGATTTATTGAATTGAGAGGTGTATACATAGAATTCTAAACACTAACAAATGTACAGATATACAAGTTTACACACTTTGGGTTAATGCATTTTTTTCCCCTGAAAATCATTAATCAACAGGATGTTTAAACTTCTAAGGAGAGAAAATATGTGCCATTAAATTTCAATTTTTTACTAATCTAGAATTATTCAGGCCAAAGAAACTCTATAGAATTTGGTGGTTGGCAAAAGAATGGCTCCCCAAAGATGTCCACTTTGTAACCTTCAGAATATATGAATATGGTGTGTTACATGGCAAAAGGAAATTAAGGTTGTAGGTGAAATTAAGACTGCTAATCATCTGACACTGAGATGTAAACATTATCCTGGAATATCTGTACAGGCCCAGTTTAATCATGAGTACTTAAAACAAGAAGAGGCAAAAGCATAGATGAGAGAGGGTAGTATGAGCTGGAGAGAGGTTGAACAAGGGGGTGTGTCAAGTACATTGAGTTATTCCTGAGTTTGCAAATGTGTTTGCTTGTGATTAGACTATCTGTGTTTGCTAATTGGTACCCCTCACTTTAAGCTCCCACCTTCCTATGGAGACTGGGAGATGGCCTGGGAGACTGGGAGAGCATCTTCCTTGATGATGACATTTAGTAAGATAATTCCCCCGTCCTTGAGGAAGACATTCCTAGTTTGTAAACCTGTTAGCCATTAAAAAATATTTGCATCTCAAAGAGGCAAAGAAAGAATTTTTACTCTTTGTAAAGGCTCTGAGAAAAGGGAGGTCAGGGCCTAGAGCTAGGATTACCTATAGTTTAGCCAACCTGAGGGAAACATTTGGTCTTCTTAGTTGTCAATAGGGTCTCCAGATTCTGTGCAGCAGATAAAATTCAAGCAATGCATATTGGTATATAGTCAGGTAGAATTCAATGTCTCTACCAACAAAAAGCCCTCTTGACTTCCTAAATATGAAAGTAAAATGAAAAACAAATAGAGTTTTGTGTTTCTAAATTGTTCAAGATATCATTTCAAAATTGTGAAGGGCTGGCAATCTCACAGAGAAAAGCTGTGCACAAAATTTGTGCTTCATATGAAATAAAGTTTTAATCCATCTATAAAACAGTGTGGTGAGGTAAGAAGAATAGATGAGACAAAATGCAGAGCAATCACAAAGCTCTTACTTCCCACATCCTCACAAACCTGATGAGGTTATTGGTCTTTTTGAATCTGAAATATGTCATTATATCTCATACACAAGATAAGGCATTACTTAAAAAGATGCCCTGGTTGGTGGAATTCTATAATATGTCACTTGGCATGTGGAATGAGAATAAAGAATCCAATTCTCAACTTATGTGGAAATAGTAGAGAAAAGTTATAAAGAAATTGAGTTTCAGTGTTGGAATTCCAAGGTCAGAGTCCCACCTCAATCTGTTACTATTCTGTAAAATTGGACGAATTAATTAAATCCACTGAATTTCTGATTCCTCATCTATAAAATGGAGACAATTTTGACTAGCTCAGGGGTCATTCAATAAATATTTATTGAGCATCTATTTTGGGAGAGGCAGGATGGAAATAAAATGAGATAAGCTTAGTACAATAATACATGGCAAGCGCTACAAAACTGCAAATGCACGTGCGTGCACAAACACACTCATACACACTCATATTCATACATACATGTGCACCCTGGGCCACATATTCTAAAATACATCTAGAATACGATTCATAAAATTGGCTGACTTGCTGTATAAGCAAGTACATTCTGTTCTTCAGTTTTACAGATGAGACTGTAAATGAAATGTAATTATGAAAGAAAAAGAATATTCATTTATTTTTAATGACTTATTAGAACAAATACCTATTGATATCATTATATATATATGATATATAAATTAATTATACAGTATATCGTGTATTAATTATTAAAACATACTCTGGTAAATATTATATATTCAATATGAAACAGGAGGAAAGGGGGCAGGGCACAACCTTTAAAAGAATTACATAGCCCGAGGACACAACATAAACTGATTAGAACAAAGTAGGTCCAAGATGGCGGACGAGTCTACTTCCACTAGACCTTGAGCCTCAGTATACACTCATTGTAACACATCAGCAAGCTAAGCGACACACCCACAGGTGCCATGACAGTTCCAAGGATGACCGTAAAGGTCAAAAAGTGGGCGGTGGCTCAATTCCTGGAAATCCCCACCCCTTCCCCAAAATAGCTGGAATACTCCTCCCACTCATCAGCGTATGAAATTACTCACCCCTATAAAACTAACAATCCCATACCGTGGTGCTGCCCCCGCCTTCTGAAATGGCCCACTCTCTGTCTGTGGAGTGTGTTTCTCTCCAAATAAATCCAATTCTTGCCTATTACTTTCTCTCTCACTGAATTTTTTTCTGCGATGGGCCATCGAGAACCTGAGCTTCATTAAATCCTGAGACCAGCGGTGTGATCTCAGTTAAAAGGCCATGGGTTCAAGTCCCAATCTGAGTTATATGGTTTCAAATATGCTCTGGTAAATATTTGATAATACTTAAACACATTTTCAAAGGCTATCTCAAAATAGGGAAGAATTCTTATCACTTCCAGATAGCCAACAATTGGACAATTTGATTTCACAGTAATATCTTCTTCTAGGTCTGAGTCCCTGACGCTATGGCTCCCCTGCTTCCTCCCCAAACTGTTCAGGTCTCTACTTTCACTTGGTTCTCACAGTTAGCTCACTAACCTCCCACCTCTACACTCATGATATCCCTTCTTCCATGATGAGTCTGACTTTGAGGCAGGAACAGGTGTAGTAGGATTAGTAATAAGTCTCCTTCCCCACAGATCGAGGATGTGGTGCTTCCTTCTCATCCTTTAATTCTGATAAAAGGGTTTTGGTACTGGGTCAGGGACAGATGACTTGTTTTTTCCTTGAATCAACTATCTATCTAGATTGATAACCAGACTTCATATATCAGTATAAAGAGTCCCTGTTTGTTGGAGAACTAAATTTCTAGAAACTCTTATCAGTGGAGAAGACCAAGGCTTATTATATCTGCATAACAACCACACCTTCCTTTACTGTGCTTTGCCCCCCTCCCCCAATAAAAGACAGATTAACAGGGGAAAAACAGTCAGAAGTTTAATAACATGTATGCCTCCTGTGTACCTGAGAGATACCCAGAAAACTAACTCCCCCAGATGGCCCAAGCCACCACCTTAGATTCCATCTCCAGGTAAAGACGAAAGAAGATGTAGGCGGGAGTGCAGCTATGGAAGGTAATCCAGCAAAGCACAGTAAACAAGGGTAAGGTTATTACGCAGATTTAAGTCCTTGCCTCCTTCATTGATAAGTTTCCAGAAATTTAGTCATCCTCTTCTTCCCAGTACAGAGAGGGAGACACCTCACAAACGACGATTTCCCTTATAAATGTAAAATGCCTCTTACAAAAGCATAACTTCTACTCTTCTCCTGTGTCTGTTTCTTAAAAATAACCAACTCAAGATAATCCTTATGTCAAAGAGGCACACTTTGGGGTGGCAAATTCTGTTCCCTGTCAACCGTCTATCATACAATGTATTTATTTTAATTGTCTGTTTCGTCCCACTAGCATATAAATTCCCCATTAAAAGGAGCTTTTGTCACTTTTGTTCTCTGCAGTATCCCCAGTATTTGGAACAGTGCCTGATAATGATAGGTGTTCATCACATAATTGCTAAATGAATACATCCTTCAAGGGTTACGCTTATCATCAATTATTCTCTCAGAAACTGGACACCTGGACCTTGTGAAAGGTTTCCTGAGTATTTTATTTTTCTGTTTCAAGCTCAGTTAAGATAACTTATTAGTTTATCTTGAAAGATGATTTGTCTGAACCTTAAGAGAAAATTGCCTTGTTCTTGAGAAACGTGCCTTGGCCACTTGTCAAAACCTCCATTATTATTATTACACCCATCACCCTATACTTCTTACACTGTTCTTACTACCTGTCCTTCCCTAAGAGGCATCTGTTAACCATGTCTCTTTAAACTTCCTGACATCTTTCCATATCACATCGATTGTAACCCACTAACACACTCATAGATGGTGGGGCTTTACCAAGTACAGCTAAGACCTGCAGCAGGACAAACACAATCAGATGAAGTATTTACTGAACATAATACAATATTCACTGTTCAACTGCTCAAGAAACACTAATTCCTGGTTCTCGTCCCATGATATACACGGGTATTCTTATCCCGAGGTCTTCTCATTCTACTCTCTTCACTTCTGCTCCATTTTGAATTTCGCCAGTGTGGACAGGAGAGATGGTGAGAAGTAATTCTCTTTCCGTTTACTCGATTTCACCTCTTGGCTATTTTTTTCTCTTGTTCTCTTCTTTGATCCATTTGCATAATCTGGCTCAGGATAGGAATTTGCATATTTTTTCAGGCACTGCTCCAACTTAATTTTATTTTCACTCCAACCAGGATTTTTTTGTAAAATGTGTGTAGCAGAGTAGAGATTTAATTCTCTGGCAAAAGACAAGGTATAGGAATGCTAAGGTGTTGATCATGGGAACATTAAGGGAGCCAGCCAGGTAGGGGAGAAAGCTGGTGTCCTCTTGTGGAAGGAAGTGAAACAAACTGCTTGCCAGAAAGGAAGTGAAATAAACCTCTTGCCAGAATCTAAGGCTGCATTACCTCTGAGTGAAGATTAGATGAGAATATGCCTGCAGCTAGGATCCATACTTTTTTCAGAAAATAATACTAGATTTACACCAACACATTAAAAAAATGAATGATTATGTTCTTAAATTTCTTCAGCATAAACTATGGCAATGTAGGGGAGGCAAATTCTTACCTCTGTCTTCTTAGGGATTTTTTGGTTGTGGCTGAGAATTAAACTGACATAAGACTGATCAACAAGAGAAAAGCATATACATTTATATATGTTTTACATGAAATGGGAGCCCAAGTAATGACACGATATCCCAAAGACATGGCAAAACCTAAATATTTTTATACTGGGTTGAACAAAGAGACGTGATTGTAAAAAATAACTAAAATATACCATGATGCTAAAGAAAGATGAGCATTATTCTAAGAAGGTTTATTTGTATAAAATATTTTTGGCTTTGAATCCCTATAGAAGAGTGTTTCTTTCCCTCTGGTACAGGCAGGGTATTTTTCACACGGGACTTTTTATCTCCTGTTATCAGGAAGAGAAGGGGAAATTAGAATGCCCTTTCTGCTTCTGCTGTTTTTTAAGTGCCTTAACTCAAAATAATCCTTATGCCAAAGTGGCATATTTTGGGGTGGCATATTCTACTGCCCCTCAGCAGCAATAATATTAATATATAAAACTTTCAAATTTGGAGTTATCAACTACATCCCGCAGCCACATAAAAATCATCTTGATGCATATTCTCGAAATGTTTTATTTGAAAAGTAGATTCCATATGTCCTAAAGGAAAAAAGATTTTAAAATACCTTGAGTGGATTTTACTGTCCGTTAAACCTCAATTAATTGAATTTTAAAGCAATGTTAATGAAATAAAACACTCTTAGAAAGTGGAATAAAACAAAAGCAAAATATACCTCTATTCAAGTGCATCCTAATGTTAGATCAAAGCCAGACTAAATTTTTAGAAAAATCTTTCAAAAAGTTGTTTCTAAAGCAGTAGTTTTCAAATGTAGAAAAGCTAGCTTCCCTCCCTGATTAAATCCTGTATTGATACCTAGTGTAAGAAACATATGAAAGCAGAGCTACTCTAAGTCAGGCATCTCCCCTAGTAAGCACAGGTACTCATCTGAAACAGTTAAATGTAAATTTGAAATCTTAAGGCTTGACAGAACACAGTTTGAAAGCCACTGTTCGAAGCCATTCTTTTTTACTTGATGAAAGAACCAGTACTCTTTTGAAGCCACCATAAGGTTGTGAGAATATCAAATAGTCTGCAGGAATATGTGGGCAGGGAGGGTTTTTTATTTCAAAGTCCATAGCCTTTGCCATTTGCTTTCAGTATGGAGAGTCTTACACCTGCTATGGGGAACCTTCTCATATGTCAGGCATCATTTAAAAGAGTCAAGTCCTCTATGTAAACATTCCGAAGCAACTAATCGAATGCCTGCCTGATCCTTGCCCGTACTTTCTATAATTTGTACTTTGGAAGTTTGTCCTCATTTTCGTTGTTATAGCCCTATATCTCGTCCCTTAAAATTCTGACATTTTAAGTCAAATTGTTTACTAGTCACCTAAAGCTAGATATGCCAGGAAAAACCAGGCACCTCTTGAAGCTAACTATAAATCGCAGACAGAAAATAGTGAAGGGGAACAAAATATACCATCCCAAAATATGCTTCTTTGGCATAAAGATTATTTTGAGCTGGTTACTTTTAAGAAAAAGTAGACCCAGGAAAAGCCCTGAAAACCAAATAGAAGTTGTCCTCTTTTAAGAGACATTTATGTTTCTAAGGGAAATCTCCATTTGTAAGGGTGTCTTGCTGCTCTCTGTACCAGCAAGAGAAAGAGGACTAAACTTCTAGAAACTCATCAGTGGAAAAGACCAAGGCTTACATCTGCATAACAACCACACCCTTGTTTACTGCGCTTTGCCTGATAACCTCCCCAAACTGGCTTCTTCTCACTCCCATCCCCTGCAGCATCTTCTTTTGTTTTTAGCTGGAGATGGTATTTAAGGTGGTGGCTTGGACCATGTCAAGGAGTTATTCAGTTTTCCTAAGTATCTCTCATGTTTACAAGAGGGACATATGTCATTAAAATTCTGATTGTTTTTCTCCTGTTAACCTTTCTTTTATTAAAGGAGGGTCTCGACCAAAAGCTAGAAGGGTAGAAGGAAACTTACTTCTTCTCTTCATCAATAGCATACAGGGAAGGAGTCCAAGGGGAAACAGTGTACAGCTGTTCAAAAGTCCTAGGGAAAACACACACAGCTTTATCTTCATAAAACAATTCTTAATTAGGATGTAGGATGTTATGCAGATGATCATAAACATGTCAAATGAGGATCTGAGATAATTAGATGATGATGATTGTAGTCTGTGATTAATGGTGATGGCAATTGTCCTTATAATGACAGTATGCCAAAGAACAAACTTATAGAAATGGATTGAATGGACTCAGGAAAAAAAAATTAGTGTGAAAAATAATTACTGCAACAAATGAGAAAAAATCCATATGAATTTTAAATTTAGCCACGATTCATTTTGGACAGAATAATTTGGCAGATAGACTTAATTTTAAAGGTTTGTATAGATTCTTGAAGACAAAAAGACCAGAATTAACATCTGTTCAGATCATACCAGCAGATTAGCTAGTGGGTCCATCCACTAATATGTGATATGTCAGAGTGGGAAGTTCTCCACAATCCCAGTTGTAGTCCATTATAAAAACCTATGGAGGTAATGGAACTTTATAGCTGTTGATAAACATTTACGATGAACTACACCAAAGCTTATGTTCCTCCAGTTGGAGCAGCTCACTTTTGAAAATCAGGAACAGAGATCTCAGGAGAACTGAGCATATAAGACAGTAAAGATGACATGTTGTGATTAAAAGTTTTTCAAACTTGGAAATTTCTCGTTCATCCCAGATTTGTCTTAAACTTGACCTCTGTTGTTTTCAGTTATGTACAAACACACATTTACAGAAACACACACACATAATTTAATTTGTGAAAAGTAGAAATTCACTGATATATCTATTAATACTCCATTGAGAGATTAATAATCAGCCAATCAGGTATTTCAGACCCAGATGCATCTTGGGAATTTTGTCAAGAAATCTAGGTACTCCAACAATAATTTCCAGACATTGACAGACACTAATGATGGAGCATATGGAATCAATTGGCTTAGTTCAAAACAGTATTCCTATAATAGTAAAATTTCCAGAAGGTTCTTCAAGCAGAACTAGTACAGACGCCTTTTTTTTTTTAAATGACAAATTTGAAATGACATTAATTCAAATATAGTACAAAGGATGGAGCTCAGATACCTCATCTCTGCAACCTAATTTTAACACTGATTTTTTTTTTTAAATACAAATTTGCTTTATTCCTAGTAGTTTATGGCAGGGAGAGGGGAGTGCAAATTATTTACACTTACAATGATTTAACATGCTGTTAAGTCCTTTATCATGATCTTAGGCATTGTAAGAATTACTGACATTTCTCATGTCAAATTAAAATAACTGTCAGAAATAAACAAACACACCCTCAGAGCTCATCTTTTCAGGACCGTGTCCATCCTTAATTTTTGACCCAAGCTCAGCCATCCAACCTGTGCTTTCAGGTTTCTTACAACAGGAACTCAATACCCCAAAATACAGGAACTCAATACCCCAAAATCAAAACAATTTTGATTGTTTATTTTTTAATATCTTTTCTTTTTTGAACAAAATTTTATCCCTATTTTTTCATCTGTAGTTATAACGAATAAATTTAAATCCCTTTATCCTTATAGCTCTTCAGAGATTCAGGTAGCTATTCAGATATCGACTGAAATGCTTCCACCTATTACTCTTTGACATGTATCATCACTCTCTGCTTTTCTTCAGTAGTTTAATGTTTTCTTTAATTCTGAGACTCAGAATTGAACATTGAAACGGAACAGAATAGGTCACCTCAAAATGTGCCAGTATGGTATGTGGCTTGTTTTGAGCTGAAGGAAATTAAGGTCCAGCAGACTCAGGGAGAAAAGCTTTTTACCTCTCCCTTACTTGCTTAAAGGAATTTAGATAGGGGGCCTGTACCAGGAAGAGAGCTATTATCAGAGATAACTTCTCATACCAGAAAGACTTATCTGCATGGTCTGCCAGAGAGTTGATAACCAAATGCTTGCTCTTCTCAGCTTCCTGTGAACTGTCTTCTTCGCCTTTGGAGCTCCAGACCCCTACCCCTTCTCCTTAGCTCAGGATGGCAGATATAAGCCTCTATTTCCTGACTGCTTCATATTCTATGGGGCTCCCAAAAGTACGAAACTAAATTTGTTTTTCTCTTGTTAATCTCTTATGTCAATTTAATTATAAGACCAGCCAAAGAACCTAGGAGAAAAGAAGGGAACCTTTTTCCTCCCCTACAACATGCTATAGAGATATAAGATCTATTCACAGTTGGAATAGGACTAGTATCTTAGCTCAGTTGTCGTTGGCACGGTACACTGCTCCAAGTGTGCAGTGAGTTCTAGCTTTCTCAAACCTTAGGTCAGCTTAACAGTTTTTGCTGTGAAAATAGTATCCCTTATCCTGTGATAGTATAGTTGATTTTTATATGAGATGCCCCCTCATTACCTACAATTTTGTTACTTTCTGTTCTTTGTTCCACCATTTCATTCATTCATTTGACCAGCCATTTATCCATTGCCCTCGCGGAACGAAGTTGTATAATAGGAGCCAGGATCCACCAGTGAGCAAGAAAAACACAGTCCTTGCCCTTGTAGCAATACATTCTTGTGGGTGAGCATGGCATTTAACAAAAACGTTACATGATACATTATCAACCCAAATTCAATTCACATATTACTGCCGCAGGAAATTCAGGATGGCGGTAAGGACCTCTGGTTCAGGAAATTCTTCAAGGTCTTGGGGAGATATGTTTTGAAGGATGATTAGGAATTAACTAGGTGAGGATGGGAGGAAATGCATTCCAGTAACCGGCTGAGGCCCTAAGACCTAAGGGGCACAGTGGTTTGGAGTAATTTAAAGGAGGCTGGCGTGACTCGTATTCAGAAAACTGGTGAAGATGGCAGGGCTCAGCTCACGTTGAGTTTTGTGGCCATATTAAGGGCAAAGGAAGAACAACCCTAAGAACAGCAAGAGGCCACTGAATGAATTGAAATGGGAGTCTGAAAAGATCTGATTTTCACTTCTTATACACACACCCTTCATCTCTACCTTGGTCCAGTCTACAGATCCTTTATTGAAATCTGATTCATTTTCATCTCTCATTCCCAGTTTTGTTCCCACCAACAATAAATCAACATTAACTGTGTTTAATAGACCAGGGTTGAAAAAAAAACCCAGGCTTACCAAGAACTTTCTTTTCTCTAATACAAATGGCCTAAAATTAAAGATGAAAATAAGATATCCAGCAGCATTTCCTCTGGGGTAGGTGTGCTTTGTCAAACTTGCATCAAAACACTTTTTCAAAGTCAGTCCGAGCTAAAGTCCTATCTTATGCTTTAAAAAAAAAAAAAGGCAATTTTTTCCTAATACTGTTGGATGGAGAATGAAAGCAGTCAGCGGGCTATGGGGCGACGGGCTGGAGTGAATTTATTTGTCCAGGCAGGCTTATGCCTCTTGTGAAATTTTTCACATTATTTCCTTACATGCTTGTTGTATTTCTATCCTGGAGAAAGTTTTATACGTCTGTTTAGAGCTGCAATGAATTTGTGAGCCTAAACAGATGCTCAGAAATTTTAGTTCTCCACTACTTTGTCCATTTAAAGAGCTTAGGACATCTCAGGTTAGGGCTAAATTATTATCTGTGTTTTCATTGAAGCTAATGAAAAAGTTCTGCCACTTCTATTGCTTTGTCTTTCTGACTTATTAATAAATATTTCAGGGCTAGGACATTGCCTTAATCCAGAACCTCAGAATCAGAAATGAAATTAAAGAGGCTAATGAGACAGCAGAGAATAGGTATGCGTATACACACACACACACACACACACACACACACACACACACAGAGACATCACACACACATATCATATATGCTAAACAAGCTCTATAAAATAGATAGCAACATGCAAAAAGGGATAAAGAAGAAGTAAAATTATAATCTTATGTTGGGGGGAAAGATTTCTAGACCTAGATCAAATTTTAAAATTAGTGAAGCTTTATCACGAGTTTCCTTTCCTTTTGCACCTTCTCTCACCATTTACTCTACAAGGTCCAAACCACAGACTCTTGGTTTTCCCTCCATAGTTGGCCTGACTCCAACCCCATCCTGGTCTGTTCTCCACAGTCAAGCTTCGTTTTTAAATAGTTGCTCACTCTTCTTCTCATTCTTTCCACTCCAAACAACATAAGTCCTTTCCCCCAGGTTAACAAATAGCGATTTGGCAACTTGAGAATTGAGGAAAACAATATTTTTCAATTAAAGAGTAGGTGCAATTTCAGACAATGTGGGAGAGGTGTATTTTTTTAGGCAATAAAAATGCCTTTCCTAGGTTTTTTTTTTTTTTTTTAATTTAGTACTTAGCATGTCTAGCTGTGATCCCAGATAAATCATTTAACATTGGTGTCATTTTTTCAGATAACAGAATGAAAAGGTGATTGTTAAAATGTCTTCTAGCTCCTGTATTTTTTCATTCTCTGCTGAGAATTTCTGTTCTTCTGTGCTTTTTTAGTGAACTTTGTTGTCTTAGGTCTCTCCTTGTACACTGTTTTCCCCCAAATTGTGTGAGTGTGTGTGTGTGTCTCTGTGAGTGTGTGGTTTATGTGTGTGTGTCCATGTGAGTGTATGTGTGTGTATATATGTGAGTGTATGTGTGTGTATATGTGTGTGTCTGTGTGTGTATCTGTGTGTGTACGTGTGTGTGTGTGTGTGTGTGTGTGTGTGTGGTAAAGCGAGGTCCTGCATGTGTGGTGGCGAGTTAGGATGACATAGCTCAGCTATTGTATTTTTTGTTGATAAGAATATTGGGGCCTATAGAAGTTAAATAATTAAGCTAAAATTGCAAAACTAGTAACTAGAAAAGCCAGTTTTGAACCCAGACAGTTAAATAACAGCAGTTGTTTTTAGTAAAGACCTTAAAAAAATACCGAGTGAAAAATGCAAGTTGTGGAAAAATATATACAGCGTGATCACACTTCTGCTAAACATACACAAGTATATATACACACGCGTGTTTATATATTACGTGTGTGTGTGTATTTGTTTTCACTCATGTCTCATAGTCTCATATACACATGGAGGCAACTAATTAACTGTGCTTCCCTCTGGATTTGAGGAGGTCGGATGAGAGGAAGTGACCTGAAGGATCACTTTCATTGTGTTCATACGCTTGTAGGGTTTTGAAGGTTTATTTCTTAGTACAAAAGTACTAACGTGGAGCTCGAACACAGCGCCATTCCTCTTTGCCCACCTCTACCGCTGCCACTCCAGCCTAAGCCCCTGTCAGTTCTTGCCTCCCTCTGGCTTGTTGCCTGAGGTTAGTAACCAGCTTTGCCTGCACCCTGCTCTCCGACCCCCGCGAGTGCTGTCCTTGCTCTGGAAGAAGTCACATTATGATAAGCCTCTGCTACAAGCCCTCCAGTGAGCTCCTGGCTCATGCAGGATAAGAACCAGTCTGTTCAGAACTGTCTAGAAGGCAGTCTAGAAGGCAGGATAAGAACCAGTCTCTTCAGAACTGTCTAGAAGGCGTACAGAACTGTCTAGAAGGCCAAAGCACCCTGTCTGACCCAGACGCTTCCTCTTGCTCAGCCCCTCCACCACCTGCCCTCTTTCTGCCCCCGGGCTCTGCTCTGCTGCTTCCAATCAAAATATACAAATATGAACCCATGAGGTCTGGTATTTCTGTCCATTTTCTTCACTGCTCTATTTCCAGTGTTTAGAAGATATCCATAAGATCTATTTGATGAATGAAAACTGATTTGCAGGTTTATAACTATATTCAGTCTCATGAGTTCTGAGTGGGTAAGGGACCCACACTTCTCTGGATTATATCACTATGCCATCTCTTCCTTGACAATTTGAATTTTGCCTGCTGGAATATTTAGAACCTACATCTAAGACTTTGCAGAATTTTTCTTTTTTTCCTTCCCATTCTTAAAGTACTAAATACTAAACAAGACTCTCTCCTGAGCGTGGTTCTTTCTTCCAGAAACATTTAGAAATGAGTGAGGAAGTTTGGGGACCCCAGGGAGTGGGTGTGTGAGAGATTGCAGTACTGGCCCCACTGCTTCAGCCCTCTCTATGCCCAAGTCTCCAGTAGCTGAATAACGGCCCCCAGAGATGTCCAGGTGTTCATCCCTGAAACCTGTGAATGTTACTCTGGGTGATTACCCGGCATTATTCTAGTGGGCCTTTGACATAATCACGGATGTCTTTATAAGAGAGAGGCAAAGGGAGATTTGACACAGGAGAAGACACGTGATCACCAACGCGAGATGCTCTGATCAATGCTCCCGATGAAGAGGAAGGACGGAAGGAGCCATGACCCACAAAATGCAATGAACACAGCTCTAGGATCTGGAAAAGAGAGGAAAACAGATTCTGCTCCACCTTCAGAGAAGAACGGCCCAGCCCATACTTCGGTTTTGGCCTGTTGAAATCGATTTTGGACTTCTGACTCTCCAGTATTGAAAAAAGAATGAATGTGTGTTGTTTTAAGCCTAAGTTTGTGGCACTTTGTCACAACAGCCAAAGGAAACTCATATAAAGGCTCTGAGAGTTAACTCTGCATTTCCTCTTCCATCCCTGGAATTTGGGCTCAATGATGTAATTACTTTGGACCGTAAGAGTGAAGCAGACATTTTGATGTGCCAGCTCCTAACAGCCTGGGCCTGAAGAACTTGTGTGTTTTTGATTACTTTAGTACTTCTGCCATTTTCAAGTGAAGGACGTGCCTAGCCTAACCCTCTGGTTCCTGGAAGAGGATGAGATGCGCATGGAACAGAGCTGCCCCAGGCAAGATCACCTGGAGTAGAGACTCGGAGACCATCAGACAGATAAGCAAGCCCACCAGAGATGAGCAGAGCTACGCCCACCAGCCTTCAAAGGCCTGAGAAATGAGTATTTATTATTTTACTTTACTGCATTTTATAGCTGTTTATTTTATAGCAATAGCTACCTGTTATAAGGGCAAATGGGACTTAGTGGGTGGAGACAAGATATTCTAAATGATGAAGAATTACCCCATCCATGTACCAATAATAACCCTTGAGAAATGTCAAACAACTCCAATCTATTCAAAGAGCAGTAAGACATAGTGTAGGGCCTCCCTGATAATTAGTAAATCACACTCACATTCTATGAGATACATCATTTGCAGCTTGCACATAATGATCTTTGTTTAGGAACTAGTAACTGAGATTTTTCAAACCAAAGGGCCCTTAAGTAACTCAAGTATCCCAAAGCTCAGGCCAGTCTCAAAAAAATTAACACACATGTGTCTCTGTTGTTCCCAGTGACTAACTCACTTTGCCAGTAGTAATTTGAGCTTAAGTAGACACATAGGTTTAGTATTGTACAACTGTGATGCAGTAAAGAAATAGCTATGAGTTTGATCAGGGCAAAGTGCCCGGCCGCTAAGCATTCCGTGGGGTATTCTGCAGCTGTATAGAAAGTTAATGACCCAGGAATGGAGTGTAGATCGCCCAGCTGAGGGTCAGTGAGAGAACCAGATTCAGAATCACAGAGCTGGCCCTCCAACCTGCTTATGGTGGGTCCTTGGGCTTAAAGAGCTTTTCAAAGAGGGTGTTTCCCAAGACCTAATAAGTGTTTTTAATAATAAGGTAATAAAAAGAATATGCGATTCTCAGAGCGGAAAAAGAGAGGAGCAATATGCACGTTATTATCATTGCCATTTACGGGGCCCACCTTACAGGTTGTTTTTACCCCACTAAAAAAAAATCTTATTTTTCAGCTCTGCAAGTTCAGAAATTTTATGTGGCACAGATTTATTTGGTTTTCTTAAATGCACAGTTACCCTATTCACACAAAACAGATATATGCCAGAAGAACAAAAGGATTCAAGTACAATGGAGACACAGCTGCCATGCCAACAGGAATTAATCTCATCAATGGTCCATTCACTCCTGTTCAGTAGGGAAATGTATGTGGGAAACCAAAGCAGGACAAAATGATTGCTTGATTAATATAAAATACAGCTAATACAGTAAATGCCTACAGTGTCATTTGGTATCTTAATGCTCAATCTATAGCCACCTAACCAAGCCTCGTATCAGTGCCATGAGATAAGAACTCTTATTATCTCTAAAAGTGAGGAAGTTAAGGTGTAGTCTGATTAAATACCTTGTCCTAAGTCACAGAGATAGCAAGTGGCAGAGCTAGGGTTTGAACCCATGAGTCAGATTCCAGAATCTCCACTTCTAACCATTCTTTATCAAGAGTTAGTTGATACAGAGAGTTGTTTAATCAGGTTAGACCATCTGTTTTGGATAGGTCCTTATCTCCACAAAGGTGATGTATGATGTGACAGAGATTGCTAGATGCTTAGTCAGTATCCGTTTTGCCTTAGTGAGAAAACGGTGTATGCCCTGGGGTAGTGATGTGCCCACTGAAACACTGTTTCCCCAGCTTCCTTTGCAGGATGGTAGCTTGGTGACACCTTTTGACCAATGAGAATTAAATCTATATGTTGGGCATTTTTTCAGAAAGGTTTTCTTTCTCAGTTTAACTTCCTTGCTTTATTATTCCCTTTCTTCTTCTTATCTGAAATGTGCAAATGAAACTGAAAATGGAAAAGCTATCTTAAGGCAATTAGGATAAAAATTACATGGTAAAGATGACATGGATGGGGACAGAGGGCTCTGTGACATTAATGACAGGTCAGAGCTGATGTAGAGGACTATTCTGCTTTCCTCTTGACTGCTATGTAAGAAAATTAAGCAATACTTACGTCTCTATAGGCAGATGATGTCGGTCTTCCTCACTTGACTTGGAGAAATTAGAACTCTGTTTGCTTGTTTTTATTACCATTGTTGCCTCAGAGGCTAATACAGCCCCAGGCTAACCATAATTACTCAACAAAATTTTGAATAAGTGAATGAATGCATGAGTATGAATGGAGACTGCCAGGTACTCCCACTGATATTATGGTCACTTTGTCCCCTTTAGGAGCCACTGTCATTGAGAGAACAATAAGGAAGGCCTGTTAGCAACAAGATGTACCAAACAGAGGGGCTGTCGATGGGTTTTATATTGGGAGCATCTTTTAGAGTCAAGCCAGAGTTACTGTTTGGGATTTTCTAGACTGCTCTCCAGTTTCAGAAGCAGTCACATTCGTCTTTTGGAGGGAGAACACATATATTTAATCCTTCAATGTATTTTATACTGACATAGAGTAAGGAGAATCACACTTGATTTTGTGTCTAATGTGCTCCAGGCACTTTTCTTGTGTCCTTTCATTATACACTTCTCAGTTTATTGCTTGGGAGCTTGAGGCTGCAAGTGTCAAGGTCATATAGCCAGTACGTGTATCTCGATGTTAAACCCATGCTTTATGGGAATGCCCACAGCCTAAACCAGTTTGCCTCGGTCCTCACAGTTTCTCTCGAGGTAATCTGTTAGGGCTGGAGGACCACACACCCTGGACGTGAACTGGGGGGAGCCCAGGGATCCACTTGTGAGAAGTCTGTCATTATTCTGTTTGACGTAAGGGGAGGGGGGACTCAGGCAAAGATGACCGTAGGGGAGATTTCTTACCCCAGCACTGACCGCAGTGCTCCACATATGACAAGCTACTTTTGAAGCACTGCTGGATGGAAAGGAATGATATGTTTTAACCAACAAAATATAGTCTTTGCAACATAGAGCCTAATTGCAAATGGTTGTAATTTTTCACCAGAGAAACTCTAGAATGGTTCCCTCATATTTAATGTTTTCCATATTTTAATTTGACTATGGGGGCCTGCTTATAGTCTGATTTTGTTTCGTGGTTTATCCTTCTCTGTTTTTTGTCTGTAACTTTGTATTTACATTGAATACTTTTCTCAAGCTATTCCCTAGTGGTCACTTCTCCACCCTTTTCTGACTACATTTGGGACCTTTCAACCCATCTGAAGACTTAGACTGGCCCCAGACACTAGGTCAGTCCTGACCTCAGGAAAAGAGAAAATGATGAAGAGTTTCACACTGAGGATTTCTTTGTCACATTCTCATGGTTGTGAATCATCAAAAATATTGGACCCAAATTGCACACCTACGAATGGTGAGCTTCAGATTCTGAAGACACATCCTAACTAATATTCTACTTCTGGTGCCTGTATTCTTGTCCAGCTTTGTTTGTTCTTATCTGTGATTAGCTACTGTGTGAGTGCCTAAATGTCTGTTATCAGTAGCCTATTCTGCAGGACTACAGATCTTGCCTCCTAGTTTCAATTCTCCAGACATCTGCCCAGGGCCCTGTTATCTGCTGACAGATTACCCAGTAACCATTATTCATTTGCTGGCTTGTCTCTTTAATTCCACCTGCTCTGAGATTCTCCATCGCTCTGTTCTCTCTACCTGTCAAGTCATCTCTTTCCTTGTATTGAACTTTTCGAGATAATTAAGTGCCAAACCCACAAATGTGGCAAAAATAATAAAGGTTAAGACATAAAACCGTAGCAGGGTTCAATAATACCAGCAGTGTTTCCATGTGCTGCCCTAATAGGAATCTCTGCTTTTGTTTATTTCATACTCCCTGCTTCCCGATCACAAAAAAGACAGAAGCATAAAGTAAATTGAAAACTCCATTAAAGAAACACAGCACCTGGGGGAAAAACATGGCTTTAAAAGAACAGAGGAAAGGCCTTTGAAGTTCATCTTGCTGACCCCCTTTTTTTTAGATGGTCGGTGTTGCACTTTATGTGGGGATTGTCTTCAGGATACAAAGGAAATATCCAGTTTGCATGGGTGATTTTGGGAATTTGGGGGTAAAAATCGTCACAAAACCTAACAGTATTACCAGATTAAAGTAGAAACATAAACAGAGATCTAATCCAACAGGGAACCCTGGAAAAAGATCTTGGAAATAACTGAGGTTAAACAGAAGGGAAATGAAAAATAGCACCTCAAGAAGGACGTCATCTTACGCAAACAAAACCTCATCAAAATAAAATCTTGGGCTTCCGTGGTGGCGCAGTGGTTGGGAGTCCGCCTGCCGATGCAGGGGACACGGGTTCGTGCCCCGATCCGGGAAGATCCCACATGCCGCGGAGCGGCTGGGCCCGTGAGCCATGGCCGCTGAGCCTGCGCGTCCGGAGCCTGTGCTCTGCAACGGGAGAGGCCACAGCAGTGAGAGGCCCGCGTACCAAAAATAAATAAATAAATAAAATCCTTACCAAATTGCTAAAAGGAATAAAATGGCTTGGTGTTGTCAAACAGCACGTTAAAGATAACTCAGGGAAGAAAACAGACTCATTTGAGCTTCATAAAAAGGTCTTTGCTGACTCAGCACTAAGCTAAATGAACAGAGAAGCACAGAGAGAAAGAAAAGAAAATGTAATTGTTCCTAGTAATAAAAGGTTGGAAAGGGTGTGGAGACAGTCCCTTTTTTGTTCTTTTTAATTATATATATTCCTCTTCCGAATTTTTTTAAGTGAGAATTTATTGCTGGCTCAGTGGAAACCTAAGTTTCCTTAGACATTAAATTGAAATTATATATATGAAAACCACATTTTTTGTGAGTAATGCACATCTCCTTTCATGATATTCATGCCAAAATCCATTACAACACGAAGATAATTGGCTGACTTCTGTGTATTTTACAACAGGCTATATTTGCAAATCACATTTACACGGCCTCATTCTTAGAAGAACGGCATTTCTCCTCAACAGATATTTATCTGGCAGAAATGTTCTTAGGATCTTAATTTAAGAGGTGTAGGGGAAAGGCACAGTCAGGTTAATTGACAATAAGAGAACCATTCTGGGTAGATTGGGAAGTGAAATCTCTAATTCTTGGCTCCTAGCCCAGTTTCTGAAGGCTAATGCTTTTTAGAAAAAAATTAAAGAAACATAATTTAAATAGTTATTATAATAGAAAATATCCCTGGGCTGAGAACCAGGACTTTGGTTTCAGCATTAACTAGGGGTGTGACCTTGGACAAGTTACCTGCCTTCCCTTCCCTAAGGGGCCTTATCACGAAACAAATGGGGTCACCTCTGAACACCCCGTGGGTTGAAAAGGGTTCCTTCCCTTCCCACTGGAGATGTTAAGTCTGGATTCTTACTAATATCTTTATTAACGGTTTTTTCTTTGACATTCTTTTTTCTCTATACTTCATCCCAATTAAATTTCTCTCTATCCCACATAGTGATGCCACATTCAACTCTTCCAGTACCATTTTTGTTGTATAATTTCCCTACAAAACAAACATTTAATAACTTCTTATTCCCAAGTGTTGAAATACAAAAGACAAAAAATCTTCCCCAAAAGATAAATATAATCTTCCTCTTATATTTCATCATCCCCACATCTGAATACTCTTCGCATCAGCTTCTTCTCTTTACTCCTTGCCTCTTGATATGCAACACATTTATTAAAATTCTTGATAAGGCATCAGCAATTTCAATCTCCTGTTGAGTTTTCCCTTTTTTGTTTGCCTATCCAAATCTCTTCTATCCTTCAATACCTAGTTGAAAACTCTCAGAAGTGTCAACTTCCCATCACACTGAGGCTTTTCTGAGCTCCAAGGGCAATTTCCTGTATATTTCATTCAAAGGTTTAATCATATTTTACCTTGTGGCATATTACTACTTTATTGTTATTCAGATTTCTTTCTATTGAATTAAAGCTCTGCTTTTCAAAACCTTTGGGAAATAATTTATTCTGTTAAGCTAAGCTTTCTGGCTAACTGGAGATTTACTCCTTTTTGTCTTAAACTTATTTTAACCATTGTAGATAAAAAAATTTTCTAAAATAGACAGTATATTTCTGTGACTTTTGAAATTTAAAAAATGGTAATTTATTAGTTTTCTTGGTGGCTTATATCACTAGTGTTATACTACAAAGTGTTATACTACAAAGTTACTCTGTTATACTACAAAGTTGCTCTGAGAAGTTACTAATGGGAAAACTACAGTGAGTACTGAGAAATATTTGTCTGCTTCGTAATTTTATTTGTTGTTTCCATTACAGATTTTTATTGGTTGTTTGGCCTCTTATAGCAGCGTCTGTAATCACCACTAATTCGCTAAGAACTTGATTGTATAACTGTGATTATGAAAGTTTACCTAAAATATGTATAAGTTGGCTCAGAATATATACAGTGTAAAAGTCCTTGAGATTTAGTTCTTAACAGTTGGAACATATCATTTGCTTTCCTGTGAAAGATCTCTATAGATATTTACCTCCCAACTTTTAGCTGAAGTCAAGGTAGATACAGTTGCAGGAGAGCCAAATTTCAGATAGATTTTTATTATTATTTATAACCTGTTTTGACTTATGTCTTATCTTTCCAACTCTACCAGAAGCAGAAATGTACAGTTCTACAGTTTTTAACTCTTTAAAGGATTTTGTCCAACGTTTTGTACTTTTGAGAGAGAAATAGGAATTGAATTCAAGAAATCTCAGATTTATATAAAGATACTTTACTGCTTAATCACTAACTTTTTAACAGGTTACATGTGGAAAGTATTTCTTAGAAAGACTCAGGGGTAGAGAGGAGAATATGAGAGATATAAATAATTTTCAGTGACTTTCTCCATATTTTTTTCTGCATTGTTTTTCCCTCCCTCTCTCCCTCCCTTCCTCTCTTTCTGCTAATTAAGGACCCAAATTGTTTATGAAATGCATGATTTTTGATCTCCAACACTTTCCAGTTCTATAACTACAGAGAGATGTTTCCTCAACTACAAAATTGCCCTGGTTGGTTGTTAGGTTTTATTTTAGTGTATTCAAGGCATTGTACACTTTGTATACAGTTTTATCCTAGTATCTGTCTCAAACTTCTACATCAGATTTCTCTGTATCTTTGGAAAAACCTCACATTTTCCAACCTCCATGGCATTTTATCTTTATGAAGATATTTTAAATGTTATGGAAGAGAAATAAACATTTTAACATGTGAATTTCTCATTCTCTTTTGCTCCCTACTGTTTAAAAAGAATCTTACATTTGTCATCACATTTCCTGGGCCTTGACTGTGCCTGGAGAGAAATGAGACACATCCAGAGTAGATACTGAAGGTGAGATGGGAGTGACTGTAAAGCCAATAGTCAATACAAGTAGGGTTTTGGGGGAATTTAGAATAAAGGAAGAAAGTCACTATAGACAAAGAGAAAGAGATGAAAGAAACAAACTTTATGAATATTTTCAATGTTTTAAGAACAAATCAACACTTTAAAATTATATTTGATAGAAATTTAAAATTAGTTTAATTTTTTTTTTTTTTTAATTGGCTGCGCCGTGTGGCTTGCAGGATCTCAGTTCCCTGACCAGGGACTGAACCTGGGCCATGGCAGTGAAAGTCCAGAATCCTAACCACTAGACCAGCAGGGAACTCCCTAAATTTTAAAAATATTGAGAATTGTGTTTTACGCATGAATGTATCTTTTCAGAGGAAAGACTCTTACTACTGCTATTACTACAAAAATGTGTCCACCACTTAGGTAAAAAATATAACTTTACATTGAGAATACTGGTACAGGAGGAAGTAGGTCTTTCTTGCCTGTTGTGGAATGTAACCATAGGAAAGAATAGATTACAATGATATATAAGGAACAATTTAATTGAAAGAAGTTTTTCGACAAGTAGAGAATATTATATATGAAAATGAAAAGCAGTATTCATTATAAAAACAAAAATTGGAGACAACTTATATGCCAAGTATTATGAAATTGATAAATAGTACAAGATTAATAAAATATAACCAATGTAATCAGTAATAATATGATTAATAATAACAGTAAGTCTATATTTATTAATTAAAAACAGCTTCAATATAAGTAATGTGAAGTATATAAAGTTAGCTTATTTTTGTAAAATTTTATTTTTTGTATTTTTTCACAAAAAATCTCCCCTTCCCCCTCAGAGGTAACCACAAGTTTTGTTCTCTGTATCTGTGAGGCTGCTGCTTTTTTGCTGTATATACTGGTTTGTTGTATTTTTTAGATTCCACATATAAGTGTTGTATTTTTTAGATTCCACATATATATCACTTATATATACTATCATACAGTATTTGTCTTTGACATATTTCACTTAGCATAATGCCCTCCAAGTCCATCCATATTGCTGCAAAGGGCAAAATTTTGTTCTTTTTTATGGATCCTTTTGGCTTTTGGTTGGCTAACTGTGACTTTGTCACTTATAACGTCTCTGAGGCAGAACTTTAACATTTATAAAGCATTATTCCCACACCATCTGCCTAACTGCCTAACTCGTGGGGTGTTGTGATGAACAAATAAAATGATGCAGGTGAATGTCCTTTTGAAAAGAGAACTATTATATAAATGTAAGATGTTTAGGAAGGGAGTTTGTAGATCTGAAATATCAAAACACTGAACAACTCATTGTATCGTCATAGACTACAAGGTTTGATAACATAAACAGCATTGTATTATCAAATATTTTATATGAAAAATCAGCAATGCTATGCATACAATTTTTTTAAAGTAGGATACTTTAACAACTATACTCCAATAAAAATTAATTTAAAAAAAAAGAAAGAAAGAAAAAAATAAAGTAGGATACTTTGAGTAAATGAACTAAACAAAATAGAAAAGCTGATGAAATATAAAATTATTGTTCTGGATGATATATAATCCCACTGTTGACAGAAAAGGACACACTGACTAGAAGGCTGATGGGGATCAGATATGAAGTGTAAGTTGCAATCAGGTAAAACAGAAAAGAGATTTATGCAAAAAATAAAATAAAATCTCATTCTTCTGACAAGAAGGATAAGAAGAAAGGAAAACCTGAACAAATAGATAAGGACTATAGTTTGGAATTACCCAGCTAAGCCATAGTGACAGTCAGAATGGGAAGGGCATTGTCAAAACGCTGATTTCAGCTGAATGATGATGTATTTTGCAGAGACTCAGCATTAACAGGAGCAAATGCAATATTCTGAGTCATTTTTGAAGAGAATGGTATCAATGTGAAAATCGAATGCAGGTCATTTAAAATAAATCAAAACACGTGGAAAGAAAGGTGCCTGTGTAATCAACTACTTTTCAGTGACGACACTTGCAGCCTTAAAATTCAGGTTTCTAAGAAGGATCTGGTCCCATCGTCACCTGGCTTCAGATTGCTCTGGGTAGTTGTCCTGTAGTTTCTTCATCTGTAAAATGAAAGAACTTTCTTGGATTACGTGTATGATCTTGTTGTCAACAGTCAAAGAGTTAAGATGTTTAGAGAGAGAGCACTTTAATATGCAGTGAGATTTAACATATTAATTATGTGGATCTGGAACAGCCTAAGGGAGCGAGTGGAACAGAGTCAGATGGTCTCAGCCTAGGAGACAAGTGTACTCAGGAAAGAGTTGGAGTGAGGAGGGATGTTTGGCACAAAATGAACTCGAAATGGTTTGTAAACGTCCCTGGAAGTTTCTTGCAATGAGGGGAAAGAATGTGGGGAACAGTTGTTTACTGGCCATGAAAGATGGGGTGAAGTGCATAGTGTGTGTAGGCACCCTACCATCAAAAACATGATGTAGATGAGCAGAAGTGGAGAGCTGTATTTTTTCATCTCACAGGCAGAGGAAGGAGGAGGGCTATAACTATCTTTTCTTTTCCTTGGTTGCTTGAGCTAATCTTTGCTAACTATGCTCCCAGGAAGGAGTGTCAGTAAAACCCAACATGCAGAAAGAAAACATGGAACAAATTTTTCTCTACCAAGCCTGGCATGGCAGCATGTGTGGCTTTGTGTGTAATCTAGTAGGAGCCCCTTGCTTCTGATGTCAACCAAGCTGACATTTATGGAAACAGCAACCTGGAACTGATGAAGAAAACATACAAACAAACCAAAACAAAACCCCACTTTCTGGGACTTCCCTGGTGGTCCATTGGCTAAGACTCCACGCTCCCAATGAAGGGGGCCTGGGTTTGATCCCTGGTCATGGAACTAGATCCCACATGCCACAACTAAAGATCCTGTGTGCCACAACTAAGACACGGTGCAGACAAATAAATAAACATTAAAAAAAAAACAAAAACACTTTCTGAAAGTATGAAAAAAACAGGTAAACCTAACAATGTGATTGAAATCTTTACTTTGGCTATTTAAAATCCATGCCACAGCCTAGGACAGATGCAGCAATAAGAGGAGAACACCAAAATCATGAAGTAATCAAGAGATTGGTAGGGTTTTTGTTATTTTGCTTTGTTTTGCTTTTTCATATGAAACCATTGCTTGGCTCAGCCAGGAGAGTTTTTCTCACTAAAGATTTTCAGGGAGAAAAGTAAGAATTGCTTTCCAGTGAGTTTTGACCTCCTCCCTCTCAAATCTTCTCCATGCCATTCACAATTTTATCAAGGTGAAGAAAGAAAAAGAAAGAGAGGGAGAATAACACATGCACAGATTGAGGAAGAGAGAGAGAGAGGTCGTCTATGAGAAACTCACCTGAGAGAAAAGCTTTGTCACAGAAATGATGACACAATTTGTATGCATTATGAAGAAATAGCTGAGAGTAACACTAAGGGTCCCAGAGAATGCCAAGATGATGAAGATAATGACAGACTAGAAGCAACTCTTTTATAACCTCATAGAGTTTTTTTTACGCTAGAAGTGGTTAATTCAGGGTGGGGTGTAAGGTGTACATCACCAAATTACTGTTTATGCATCTCTCCCAGAAACAACATATTTTATATGTGTTATATGTATAGATGAGCTATGTCTATATATCTGTATATTTTAGTTATACCTATAATTATCTAGCTATATTATGAAAGAAAAGGTAGGAGAAAGATTCAGTTACATTCATGCAAACAAAAATGAAACCAGTTATAAATGATTCAAGCACTTTTGTTTCCTGAATGTTTGCTAAGATAGAAATGTAGTCTCTACCAAAATCATAGAAGCTTAGTGCATGGGTCATATTACCAGAGAACTGGGTTCAAGATTCACATTTCTATTTGAATGTCTGAAATACCTTGTAAAAATAGTTCAACACGTTAAGCATCTGTTAATACCTCTGTAAAAATAACTGCAAGGATAGCACCTATCTCATTGCGTTGTTGAGACGATTTAAAGAGAAAATGAATTTTCAACACTGAGAGGTAAGGGTTGGTTTGATTGAGGCTAAACTCCCACAGCCTTGTTCCCAGAGCACAAGATGGCATTCTGCAGATCCTTAGAGGAAGCAACTCCAGCCAGTGCTTAAGGCAATCAGTTACCCTAGTCCACTGAGTGACTGGATGGTCCATGAGTTTCTGCCAATGAACACAGCTCTAGCTGCTCTGGTGTGCGTGCTGTTTGTCTTTGTTGGTGTTGGTGTGGTGTCTTAGTCTGTTCTGGCTGCTATAACAAAATAGCGTAGCCCGGGTGGCTTGTAAACAACATAAGTTAATTTCTTACACATCTAGAGGCTGGAAGTTCAAGGTCCAAGATGCTGGCAGATTCTCTAGTGAGAGCCTGCTTCCCGGTTATCTGTTATCTAAATGTTGTTTGTATTACAAGACCCCTGTAACTGAACCATTGAGACTATCTATCTATCTATCTATATCTATACATATATATAAAATTTTCTTAACTTGTATATACTTTTATAATTATAATTTTATAAGTTAATTGATTAATAGAATATACATAGTTTAGATATAGTCATATGTATTAATGTACAGCATGATTTCAGTTCTCTTTTGTGTTTTCTTTATAAAATCCCAACTTAAAGGATCTTTCAGATATGCCAAAGTGAATAAAGTGGGCAGCAACTGACAATTGTCACAGACTTTCATTCCTCGAATGGGAAGATGAATACATAAACAACTGTTTTTGCCTAATTTTATACTTTACTAAGTATGCTGCATTATTACACAAGCCCAAAGAATCACTGTTTTACCACATTGAACAGCTGAATTACAAGTATTAATTTGATCAATAGCCACAAGAGTCAAACTAATTATGTGTTTTATTTTTCATTCACAGAGGGTGTCATTCTGACATAATAGTCTTGAAGGCTACATCATACATTCTTAAAACTAGTCAACTAGCGATGTCTTATTCAACCTTTATTAGTCTATATAGTATAATGTAGTGTTATGTATAGATTACTTATAATCAAGCAAAGTACCCTGGTAAACACTTCTGTTTTTTCCTTAGATTTGAGAATAAAAAAATTAAAATTATTTATCTGTAGCATGCAGCTACTCTGAACAAAAACACATTTATATGGTTCTGAAAAACCTCAGGGCAGGACAGGAATAAAGACGCAGACGTAGAGAATGCAGACATGGGGAGGGGGAAGGGTAAGCTGGGACGAAGTGAGAGAGTAGCATGGACATATATACACTACCAAATGTAAAATAGATAGCTAGTGGGAAGCAACCACATAGCACAGGGAGATCAGCTCGGTGCTGTGTGACCACCTAGAGGGGTGGGATAGGGAGGGTGGGAGGGAGACGCAAGAGGGAGGAGATATGGGGATATATGTATATGTAGAGCTGATGCACTTTGTTATACAGCAGAAACTAACACACCATTGTAAAGCAATTATACTCCAATAAAGATGTTAAAAAAAAACAACACACATTTGTAATAGAACTTTTCCTTTATGTTCCAGTAGACTAGCAAAACAAATGAAAAATGCTAATTAACCTCAAAGACAGTGATAACATTATCTGTGTTTTAAAGGACAGTGTACTTTGACCAGTAAAGTAACCACAAGTTTATTTTACTCTATTTATATCTGTCCAGTCAGTAAACAAGGTTATTTTGCAGAACTAATGCTCCGGATAAAACCCCAATTTCTTGAATACCATTAAAGGTACACAGTAGGTTGATATTTGGCATTCTGCATTAATTCTCTGGGAAGCAAATTAGCGCTCTGAAGCAAGGGTACAGTCAGCTGGGATGCAGTAAAGATGATGGGATGTTGCCTGTTCAAAACACAATGAAATAGAGGTGAAGGGAAGTTTTCAATAAAATGGGTCTCAGGAAATCTTGAGTCAAATCCCCATGGTCATATAGTCATAAGACACAGTCAATATTAGGATTACCAAGGCTTGTGAAAGCCTATTTTGGAGATGGATTGGGGGACCTTTTGTAGGAATCATGGGTGGTGGACCAATTCATTAAAGCAAGAACGTCTCTGCTCTAGGTCACTCAGATACAAGCCGCCTTCATGGTTCTTATAAGTAATGTTGAATAGAGTGTCTCTGTTATTTCTTTTAGCACCCATCTGGAGTTAGAATAACTAAAAGCAAGCTGAGATCAGACACTGAAAAAGTTCCTGGTGGATCAACAGAGTCTGCTGTGAAGGAAGATACAACAGTAGATCAAGGTCAGAAATTCAGTACAGGAGGACAAACCAAATGTGAGCAAGAAGCCAGGAAATAGAGGTTGAAGCTAATATTTACAGATTTTAACAAACAAGTAAAAAAAATCAAAGTAGTCAACATATCCTTAAATTCAGTCAAAGATTTATGAATAATGTCTTGCTGATGTGTAAACTCCATCAGAGACCAATAATCCCATGACCAGAGATATTTACCATCTGTATCTTAAAAGTACAATATTCCAAACCTATGGTCTGACACTGATCATAAAACTGAACAAGTAAACTGAATACCTACAGAATAAGTATCCTGAGAGTATATTTAACAAATTTCTTAGAGTATTTTCAGTGACTATGAAATAAGTCTTGGGCAATATTTCCAGTTCTCCACATGTGAAATTTTTACCCCACTTATAGGTTAACTCCCTGAGGAAATGTAAGAAATAGCTCAGAGACATTACAACTTTACCACCTGGTCACATTATAACACTTTGGGCTAGAAATGTTTCTTCTGGGGAAAGAAAGTTAGCATTTTTGAGAACCTAATTGTTGGCTTTTCTACAAGTGCCTTATTGGCCTATAGTTGGAGTTAATTAAAATGTCTAACTAGGGTGCTTCTTAAAACAGAATCAGCATGATTTATTCCAAAAAATTCTGGCGATTTCTTAATTGCTTTGGGACACAAAGATTGATTTCAAACCCAAGGATGTTGTACTAGTACTAAATTTGGTAGGGGGCTCCAAATAAATGTGCTAAGATTTATTTCCATAATTATGTCAGTTGAATTTGACCCAAGATAGTGCATGAAACTGAGTCTGCTGACTGATGGAGTGTAGTAGATTTGTTTCCCATAAAGAAACTCTTTTAATCATTCTAGGAATTAGTAAAATTGGGAATCTGGCCAAATTTGATGAGTTAGCCTAATTCTGATGTCAGTATATTATAGCCATTCCATAAACCAATGAAAGGCAGTGTGTTATGTTGGAGGGAACAAGGGGGCAAATGATCAAAGCTACAAATTTTCTCCCTTCCTCACATGAGCTGTTTGACCTTCGACAAGTTACTCAACCTCTGTAAGCCTCAGTTTCCTCTTGTGTGCGATGCAGGTAGCACTAGTTGTCCAGAAAGTGTGTACAAAGTGGCAGAAAATGGGCATGTAATAAGCCCTCAATAAGCTGGAGCTAAAATCTAGGAAAATCCATTGAAGGATTGGGTCTCCTCCTTGACTATGCATTAGAGTCACTTGGGGGAGCATTTAAAGCATACTCTTTACCCAGACTCTACCCCAGACCAATTATAACACAATGTCTAGGAGTGGTTCCTAACATCAGTAACCTTTCAAATGTGTAGTAGGTATTTCTAATCTGCACAATCTATCTTACAAAAGAATTTCATCTAGAACTTAAAGGGATCGTGGGGATTATCACTTCAGTAGTTCTCAGATGCCCATCTACAGACTCGCTTCATCAGAATCACTTTGGAAGCACACTAAATATATACATTCTCTCACCTTACTTCCTAGTTACAATGTTAGACTCCCCATGGGTTTTCCTTGGAGCCTGTACTGTTAACAAGATCGCCAAGAAATTCTGCTGAGTCATAGTTAAAAACCACCCATGCAAAATGAGTTTCCTTGCCCATTCTCATTTTAAAAATAAGAAAACAAAGCTCCCAAGAGCAGAAATGACTTGTTTAAGGTCACCTAACAGTTAATGGCAGTGTCAGAAAATCCCAATTCTCTCCAAGCCCTCAGTCTAGTTCTGTTGTTAATACACTGCTTTTAGTGCTTTGTTGATTTGGATTGAAAAATAAGATCTGTGAAAGCAACTCCTGATTTCATTAATATGGTGACTGCAAGCAAGCTCAGTTGTTGAAAACGAAAAAGAGTCCTCAATTGTCAACAAAGCTGAAGGTTCAGCAAAAAAACAGTACTGCTTTGGAATGGCATGTGGAACATTAACACATTCCTCTAAATCACAACCTTCAACTTTACTGGCGCTCTGAAGAAAAATATAAAAAGACAAAATCACATTACTTGTTCTTCCTCTGCTTTGCTGAACAATAATTCTCTGTAATGTCTGGATTTGCCAGTTGCAGGGGTAAGATTACAAAAAAGCCAGTTGCAGATCTCCTTCTTCCAGTGATCAAAACAAAGTCTTTTGCTTCTTTGAGATCAGCTCATCATACCCTCTAGCCAGTTCTGCTAGGAAGATTGACAGGTCACATCATTGAGACACGCTGTTCAGGAGCCAGTCTGATAGCAGTGTGTATCAAATCATCTTCAGACAGCAGAAGAGAAGAGAGTGTGATCATTAGTCCTAGTGCAATTTGCATTCATCTCACATACCAAGGTGCTTAGGAGACAGACTCTGGTAAACGAAGATCAGGATATTTAAGATCTGAAGTAATTGCTGGCTGATGTGGTTTGGTAGGAAAGACTAGAAAATTTAACGTTTATCTGCTATTTATATCGTCTGCTGGATAACTGATAATATATTGGACATTTTTAGGATGCATCAGAGTTATTTGCATTAGATTGTTTTTACAAAGAAATATGAGAAACATGATTTTCGATATAGGAAGACAAACAAAGAAAGCCATAATTAGCTAGCTAGATAAAGGAGAAATCAGCATTTCAGCTAAAGTTTAATTTATTGTTCTGTTTAAATTAATGCTAGGGAGATTGTATTTTGAGACAAAAAGACTGAACTATAGCTCTGGTGTAACAAAGACTAACTCAACATTTTCTGTTTTACACTAGTTTTCTCACAAAAAAAGATTGCAGAGTTGGGCTATAATTATTTCCACCTCAAATGCAGTATTTTTTTGTGAATGATTGGTTCACCTTTTATATTAATTATGAGATGTACAATTAGTTTACTTAGAAAGATGTCAAATGTAATAGAACAGGATATTTATGATCTCGGGTGGCCTCGGCCTGCAGCGGCTTGAAGCAGTTTCTGTTCCCGGCCAGTGACTGAGGTTGGGTCGCGGCAGTGAGAACACTGCATCCTGGCCACTAGTCCAGTGGTCAGTGACAAGGCCCTGGCTCTCCGGCTTTGCAGAAGAAGAATTTCCACAAAGACAGAAAGTAGTGAAACAGGTAATGTATTTATTAAGAGAAAAAAGGAGTACGGTACGTGTGGATAGACACACGGGCAGCCTCAGAGAGAGAGTCGTGCCCTCGCAGCAGTTTAAATCACTTATATGGGGCAGTTCTTCCGTGTTTCCTTTGTCCAATCATTTTGCTTTGCCTGGTTCAGAGCCCACATTTGGTGTATCTCAGGATCTTCCCATGTGTGCGTGCTCATTTGTTAGCCAAGATGGATTCCACCAAAGAGGCCTCTGGGTAAGTGAGCGTTTGTTGGCATCACTCCCTTTTGACCTCCAACAAGCCTTTCTGTGCATGTGTAGTCAGGGAGGTCTCCTGACTTCAAGAATGAGGAATATGTGGCCTCTTATCTTCTATCTGGGCAGGGCCCACCTCCTCTCTCAATTGTCCTGCTATTTATTCCTGTCTCGGAGTATCGGTCCACAAGGAACGAACTCAAACGGTTTGCCCTGAGGGCCCATCTGTCTCCTGCCTCATTTATACTTTTATGATAGAATTTCTGAAACATGAAGGAGTGTAATGAGTTAGTGTGTAACTTAAAGGTTTGATTTATAAAATAAAAATAAAGAAACCATATTAGAAATACATATCAGTAGGCAGAAGAAATAAAGATGGCTAACTAAAAATATCTACATTACTATTATAAAACTGAGTTGGATTGTTGAGGTAATTAATTAAAGAATAGAAAAAAAAACTTAAAACCTGCCTCTTTGTTAAGCATGCCTAAAGGGCTTCCATCCAAAAAACTAAGCTATTTTCCCCTGGGAATTCAGTGTCACTATTACTAGATATGTTCTGGGGGAAAAAAGAGATAAATGAATGCAAGGCTATAGGGATACAGAAACTTATATTACCCTTGTCTTTAATTTTTTTCTTGAAGCAGTAAAAGTTATGAATCTGTAATGAGTTGTGAAAAAAAAAATTCTGCTTTTGATCCACTATATTTTAGAATTTGAACTTTGTACACAAAAAAGAAAACAGAAGATTTCAATATTTGACTTTTTTTTTAAGGTAGTTTGTCAATCTATGTTTTGCTCAAAAACTGCGAATCACTATAAAACCTGTACAGTTTCATGAAAACAAGGAAGTAATGGGTGTTAATGAGATCATACGTGTATTTCAACCGTTATTGAATAACCAAGATTTTTATTCTGAGATGGGACGGGGCTGGCCAATCCTATCTCACCACCTGCACATCATCCTCCAAGTGAATTAGAAGCTCATTTGGGGAAGATTTTTCAAAGTACACTGTTATTCTCAACTCAAAGATCAGATCTGCATTCCTCTGCTTTTTCCCTCTCTCCTTTAAATATTGCACAAGGAGAGATGTTTTGGATGGTAGGGGTATGGATGTGAATGGAGTGGGGCAGGAAATAATGTTGACTCTAACTGAGGGTCCTTGGGATTAGGATTTGGAGCTGCATTAAATCCTAGTTGGGCCATAAGTGTTTGAATAGCGCATTTCTGTTGACTTTTTAAGTGACAGTTTATTTTATGTCCTTTAAGAAGAGACCTGATGGTAGAGCCCAACATGAGGAGAGTAGCCTGGACAAGTGTGCTCTGTCCCAGTGACACAATGTCATATTGCCTTCTGCCCTAGTAATTTGCGCTCAGAGTCAAAGAGGTTTGCAGTATTTATGACTTTATGCAGTCGCTAAAGGAGGTATTTGTTTACTTCTCCTTGATCATCATCATCAATATCATCCTAACCGCAATTGAAAACAGCTTTGAGTTTATAGTACTCATAGGCCTTGAGATTCGGAACTTTAATAAATGACAAACCACAGAACGCGTGAAGGTCGGGGCAGTATCTTTCCTAGTTTCCAAGGAAAGGGAGTCAAAAGACCTCTAAAGCATTTCAACTTTATTAGTCCCTTGTATTAAAATTCTATGTGGAAGATCAAAGTTTATCAGGCAAAAATGCAATCAGTCTTAGTATAAAGCAGCTGTGGAAGATGATGATCAGGTTCTCTTTAAATCAGCACTTTCCAGGCTTCCGGGAAGATGGCGGAAGAGTAAGACGCGGAGATCACCTTTCTCCCCACAGATACAGCAGAAATACATCTACACGTGGAACAACTCTTACACAACACCTACTGAACCCTGGCAGAAGACCTCAGACCTCCCAAAAGGCAAGAAACCCCCCACGTACCTGGGTAGGGCAAAAGAAAAAAAACAGAGACAAAAGGATAGGGACGGGACCTGCACCAGTGGGAGGGAGCTGTGAAGGAGGAAAGGTCTCCACACACTAGAAGCCCCTTCGCGGGCGGAGACTGCGGGTGGCGGAGGGGGGAGCTTCGGAGCCGCGGAGGAGAGCACAGCAACAGGGGTGCGGAGGGCAAAGCGGAGAGATTCCCGCACAGAGGGTCGGTGCCGACCGGCACTCACCAGCCCGAGAGGCTTGTCTGCTCACCCGCCGGGGCAGGCGGGGCTGGGAGCTGAGGCTCGGGCTTCGGTCGGACCGCAGGGAGAGGACTGGGGTTGGCTGCGTGAACACAGCCTGCAGGGAGTTAGTGCGCCATGGCTAGCCGGGAGGGAGTCTGGGGAAAAGTCTGGAGCTGCCGAAGAGGCAAGAGGCTTTTTCTTCCCTCTTTGTTTCCTGGTGCGCGAGGAGAGGGGATTAAGAGAGCTGCTTAAAGGAGCTCCAGAGACGGGCGCGAGCCGCGGCTAAAAGCGCGGACCCCAGAGACGGGCATGAGATGCTAAGGCTGCTGCTGCCGCCACCAAGAAGCCTGTGTGCGAGCACAGGTCACTCTCCACAACCCCCTTCCGGCGAGGCTGTGCAGCCCGCCACTGCCAGGGTCCCGGGATCCAGGGACAACTCCCTCGGGAGAACGCACGGCGCGCCTCAGGCTGGTGCAACGTCATGCTGGCCTGCGCCTCACGCTGGTGCGCAACGTCACGGGGGCCTCTGCTGCCGCAGGCTCGCCCCGCACTCCGTGCCCCTCCCCCCCCCCGGCCTAAGTGAGCCGGAGCCCGCGAATCAGCGGCTCATTTAACCCCGTCCTGTCTGAGCGAAAAACAGACGCCCTCCGGTGACCTACACGCAGAGGCGGGGCCAAATCCAAAGCTGAGCCCCTGAGAGCTGTGAGAACAAAGAAGAGAAAGAGAAATCTCTCCCAGCAGCCTCAGGAGCAGCGGGTTTAAATCTCCACAATCAACTTGATGTGCCCTGCATCTGTGGAATACATGACTAGACAACGAATCATCCCAAATTGACGCGGATTTGAGAGCAAGATTTATAATTTTTTCCCCTTTTCCTCTTTTTGTGAGTGTGTACGTGTATGCATCTGTGTGAGATTTTGTCTGTATAGCCTTGCTTCCAGCATTTGTCCTAGGGTTCTATCCGTCTTTTTTTTTCCTTAATTTTTTTCCTTAATAATTATTTTTTTATTTTAATAACTTTATTATGTTTTATCTTACTTTATTTTATCTTACTTTATCTTCTTTCTTCCTTTCTACTTGTACTAATTCTTTCTTTCTACTTTTTCTCCCTTTTATTCTGAGCTGTGTGGATGAAAGGTTTTTCGTATTGCAGCCAGGTGTCAGTGCTGTGCCTCAGAGGTGGGAGAGCCAACTTCAGGACACGGGTCCACCTCCCAGCTCCACATAATATCAAACGGTGAAAATCTCCCAGAGATCTCCATCTCAACACCAGCACCCAGCTTCACTCAATGACCAGCAAGCTACAGTGCTGGAGATCCTATGCCAAACAACTAGCAAGACAGGAACACAACCCCACCCATTAGCAGAGAGGCTGCCTAAAATCATAGTAAGTCCACAGACACCCCAAAACACACCACCAGATGTGGACCTGCCCACCAGAAAGACAAGATCCAGCCTCATCCACCAGAATACAGGCACTAGGCCCCTCCACCAGGAAGCCTACACAACCCACTGAATCAACCTTAGCCACTGGGGACAGACACCAAACACAACGGGAACTACAAACATGCAGCCTGCAAAAAGGAGACCCCAAACACAGTAAGATAAGCAAAATGAGAAGACAGAAAAACACACAGCAGATGAAGGAGCAAGATAAAAACCCACCAGGCCTAACAAATGAAGAGGAAATAGCCAGTCTACCTGAAAAAGAATTCAGAATAATGATAGTAAAGATGATCCAAAATCTTGGAAGTAGAATGGACAAAATGCAAGAAACATTTAACAAGGACCTAGAAGAACTAAAGATGAAACAAACAATGATGAACAACACAATAAATGAAATTAAAAAGACTCTAGATGGGATCAATAGCAGAATAACTGAGGCAGAAGAATGGATAAGTGACCTGGAAGATAAAATAGTGGAAATAACTACTGCAGAGCAGAATAAAGAAAAAAGAATGAAAAGAACTGAGGACAGTCTCAGAGACCTCTGGGACAACATTAAACGCACCAACATTCGAATTATAGGGGTTCCAGAAGAAGAAGAGAAAAAGAAAGGGACTGAGAAAACATTTGAAGAGATTATTGAAAATTTCCCTAATATGGGAAAGGAAATAGTTAATCAAGTCCAGGAAGCACAGAGAGTCCCATACAGAATAAATCCAAGGAGAAACATGCCAGGACACATATTAATCAAACTGTCAAAAATTAAATACAAAGAAAACATATTCAAGGCAGCAAGGGAAAAACAACAAATAAGACACAAGGGAATCCCCATAAGGTTAATAGCTGATCTTTCAGCAGAAACTCTGCAAGGCAGAAGGGACTGGCAGGACATATTGAAAGTGTTGAAGGAGAAAAACCTGCAACCAAGATTACTCTACCCAGCAAGGATCTCATTCAGATTTGATGGAGAAATTAAAACCTTTAAAGATGCTACCAGAAAACTACTAGAGCTAATCAATGAATTTGGTAAAGTAGCAGGATACAAAATTAATGCACAGAAATCTCTTGCATTCCTATGCACTGATGATGAAAAATCTGAAAGTGAAATCAAGAAAACACTCCCATTTACCATTGCAACAAAAAGAATAAAATATCTAGGCATAAACCTACCTAAGGAGACAAAAGACCTGTATGCAGAAAATTATAAGACACTGATGAAAAAAATTAAAGATGATACAAATAGATGGAGAGATATACCATGTTCTTGGATTGGAAGAATCAACATTGTGAAAATGACTCTACTACCCAAAGCAATCTACAGATTCAGTGCAATCCCTATAAAACTACCAATGGCATTTTTCACAGAACTAGAACAAAAAATTTCACAATTTGTATGGAATCACAAAAGACCCTGTATAGCCAAAGCAATCTTGAGAATGAAAAACGGAGCCGGAGGAATCAGGCTCCCTGACTTCACACTATACTACAAAGCTACAGTAATCAAGACGGTATGGTACTCACACAAAAACAGAAAGATGGCTCAATGGAACAGGATAGAAAACCCAGAGATAAACCCACGCACATATGGTCACCTTATCTTTGATAAAGGAGGTAGGAATGTACAGTGGAGAAAGGACAGCCTCTTCAATAAGTGGTGCTGGCAAAACTGGACAGCTACATATAAAAGTATGAGATTAGATCACTCCCTAACACCACACACAAAAATAAGCTCAAAATGGATTAAAGACCTAAATGTAAGGCCAGAAACTATCAAACTCTCAGAGGAAAACATAGGCAGAACACTCTATGACATAAATCACAGCAAGATCCTTTTTGACCCACCTCCTAGAGAAATGGAAATAAAAACAAAAATAAACAAATGGGACCTAATGCAACTTCAAAGCTTTTGCACAGCAAAGGAAACCATAAACAAGACCAAAAGACAACCCTCAGCATGGGAGAAAATATTTGCAAATGAAGCAACTGACAAAGGATTGATCTCCAAAATTTATAAGCAGCTCATGCAGCTCAATAACAAAAAACAACCCAATCCAATAATGGGCAGAAGACCTAAATAGACATTTCTCCAAAGAAGATATACAGACTGCCAGCAAACACATGAAAGAATGCTCAACATCATTAACCATTAGAGAAATGCAATTCAAAATTACAACGAGATATTATCTCACACCAGTCAGAATGGCCATCATCAAAAAATCTAGAAACAATAAATGCTGGTGAGGGTGTGGAGCAAAGGGAACCCTCTTGCACTGCTGGTGGGAATGTGAATTGATATAGTCACTGTGGAGAACCGTATGGAGGTTGCTTAAAAAACTACAAATAGAACTACCATATGACCCAGCAATCCCACTACTGGGCATATACCCTGAGAAAACCATAATTCAAAGAGTCATGTACCAAAATGTTCATTGCAGCTCTGTTTACAATAGCCCGGAGTTGGAAACAACCTAAGTGTCCATCATCGGATGAATGGATAAAGAAGATGTGGCACATATATACAATGGAATATAACTCAGCCATAAAAAGAAACTGAATTGAGCTATTTGTAATGAGGTGGATAGACCTAGAGTCTGTCATACAGAGTGAAGTAAGTCAGAAAGAGAGAGACAAATACCGTATGCTAACACATATATATAGAGTTTAAGGAAAGAAAAATGTCATGAAGAACCTAGGGGTAAAACAGGAATAAAGACACAGACCTACTAGAGAATGGACTTGAGGATATGGGGAGGGGGAAGGGTAAGCTGTGACAGGGCGAGAGAGAGGCATGGACATATATACACTACCTAACGTAAGGTAGATAGCTAGTGGGAAGCAGCCGCATAGCACAGGGAGATCAGCTCGGTGCTTTGTGACCGCCTGGAGGGGTGGGATACGGAGGATGGGAGGGAGGGAGACTCAAGAGGGAAGAGTTATGGGAACATATGTATATGTATAACTTTTTCACTTTGTTATAAAGCAGAACCTAACACACCATTGTAAAGCAATTATACTCCAATAAAACAAAAAATCACCACTTTTTTATGACAATTTTTGAAATGTAAATGCAGACTATATTATAATTGGTTGAGACCTGTTTAAACAAAGAGGAAAATAGATAAATTAGAAAATAGATAAGTAGGCTTGAAAGTAATTCCATATATATTTTGTCACTGTGGTCTGGTAAAGAAATTACTATTGCAAAGGGTAAAAATATGGAGTTTTTGCAGTATTTGTTTCTGGATGTAAAAATGCAGGAATTACCTTGGAAAAGCAGCAGGGTAGTGAATATAGTACCTACAAGTTACAAAGTCCATAAAGCATATTTTAATGTATGGAAGAGTATTTTAATATATGTTTAACACACTTTGTCTCATTCTTTCTTTATTCTGTATTGATTTGACTATTATTACACTTTACTTATCAAATGGAAACCATACTATATATTCCAAAGTGTTCCTGTTGGATGTTCACACCCAATCCAACATCAAATTAACTCTTGTAATCTCCTGTCCTTTCCATTATTACCAATAAACAGCATATGCCTAACCTTGGATATTAGAGTCTGAATGCATCAGATGCTAATATTCTTCTAAATTGTCTCTTTCCAGAACTTTAGGTCAGAGGGTACTTCTGTGTTCATAAACTAACCATGCAGCTACGCCAAGGGAAGCTGTGTTGTTGAAGACAACATGAGATTGAAATGAAAACAATTTTGCTTGGAATCCTAGTTCCGCCCCTCATTGAAGGTAGGAATTCTCATGCTCACTTTTTGCCTTGAGCTTTAGTTTCTTTCAGTGTAAATGGGAATCCTACCACTGACACACAAAATATTCTTAGTGGGCTGTACTATGCACGAGGCAGCATAATAAACCCTGTGGTACGTGAATAAGCAGAAGAGTTAACATCCGTGGCTTCGTAGAATTAGGCTTGGAGGAAGATTCAGATTCCAAGTAAGCAATATGAGGGAAATGTAGAAAGTAATGTGCAAGCTTAGCGCAGTGGCAAGTGAACTAGTTTATTGAGGAAAAGGAATATTTTCATAAAAAAATGTATATCAAAGCTGAGACTTCAAAGGATGAAAAAAGATAATCAGGAGATTAGAATTTGAGTAGGAGATAATATCTCAATCTGAGAAATGAATACAAGTGTGGGAGCTTGAAGGTATAAGAAGAGCTAAAAATATTTCAGTTGAGTTTGTGCACAGAATTTTTTTAAAAGATGAGAATATATTGGGATGAAAAGAAATACCTTCCTTTTATAGTTCTTATTAGGATTAAATATAATATAAAAAATCTACATATAATAAAAACTCATTATAAATTAATGAATATGGCCATTATACAGTCCATTGCCATGAAATCAGAATATAAACTAGAATTTCTAATACAATTTTAGAAAATCTATATAACTAATGACCATTTAAACCTACTTTAGTTCCATGACTATGAATCAACATATAAATCTACTTAATATCCTTCATCTATATTTAATTAAAATAACTATGAACTTATTTCCAACTTGGATTCATAGTTCTCAGAAACAAACAAGCAAACGAATGAATTAAAAGCCTATGTAAAAACTGAAGAATTCGGGCTTCCCTGGTGGTGCAGTGGTTGAGAGTCTGCCTGCCGATGCAGGGGACATGGGTTCGTGCCCTGGTCTGGGAGGATCCCGCGTGTCGCGGAGCGGCTGGGCCTGTGCTTCCGGGGCCTGTGCTCCGCGACGGAAAAAAAAAAAAGCTAAAGAATTCAGATCACTCATTTTACCAATATGTGACTAAATAATTTGTTTTCATGAACTTCTGAGAACAAATTTACATGAAAAAGTATGATTATAACTGTCAATCGATACTATTTAAGCAATCAAGCAAATAAACGAATATGTACTTGCCACTGGAACTAAATTATATAACAGAGTTAATGTGACATTTTAAGTGCATATTTTTTAGAAATCCTATATAAAGGAACAAAACTACAAATTTCTGTAGACAATTGATTCTAGCTTCTGATCTATCTCCATTTTTGTGGCATAGCGTACGGCGCACACCTGTAGATTGATTTGCTTATTTTCAAGGAGTACTTGCACTGACAGCCATGGAAAGAAATTTAACAATTCCCTTTTGCATTGTAACATCCCCTCTGTTTTTCTTTCTCAGCCCAGCTATTAAACTCTCTTTGCAGTTCTTCTAACATTTTGGAGGTTTTTATAAAGCTATTAACAATCCTTTCAAATTTCTCCCTTCAAAGTGATTTGCTTTTACACTTCTTTTGGAAAAAATATTTTACATTCAACTTTATTGCTAACAAAGCATCAACACTAGCTTGGGCTTTTATAATAATTAGAACCAAGATTACTTTAAACGTTGTTGAATTGAGGAATTTTAGAAAAACTGGAATATTAAGCCAGAATCTATTTTTAATTCCAAACCCAAAAGAATATGAAGAAATTTAAGATGGCATTTAAGTTAAAATTACTGTCAAGGGATGATTTGACATTTAAAATTTTTAGTTGGCTTATTTTTACATTGAAAGTAGCAAAAGAAAAAGAAAGTGTAACAAGGATTGAAAAGATCAATAATAGGCAAAATACATATTTTATAAAAACTGTATCTTATAAACATGAGTAAAGCATAACTTTAAGAAATTAACCTACTTCCAAAAACATCAACACTAGTAACTGTCAACATGTCCCAGGGAAGAAGGAAGTAAGGGCAAAACTACTTTTATAAGAGCAATACTAATTAAAATCTTAAGTAAATCACTTGCTCCCCACAGGAAGTATTGCCAACGGTAAATAGAACAATCAGTTTGATATGTAAAACTGATTTTACTCTCCAAAAGTAAATCTAAGCATATATACATATATAAAAGCATATATAAATATATAAAAAGTAAACATAAGCATATAGACATATGTATATACACATATGTATTTTAAAATGCAAAGTGAGATGAATAATTTGAGTCATCAAAAATGGTTTTGGGCTGTGATTATATAAATTTGTTCTTTTCAATCTTTTTGCATGAGACCTTTTTTTAAGCTGTTTGTTTGGAAATAATTTCAAACTTACTGAAAAACTGCAAAAATAAACTAAGCTCTTGGAATTTGTGGGACCCAGAGTGGGTAAATGAAGGAACTTCAAAGTAAGGAAATGTAGAGAAAGACAGTAGGGGGAGGGGAAGGGAGAGACAGAGGGGACAAGAGAATGAGAACCCTAAGAGAGGGATCCTTGCAAGGCATTTTCAAATGTGAGAGGTCGCTATTTTTTCTTGAAAATTACGAAGTTAATGAAAAATTTTACCTTATTTTCATCTTACGCTATACTTCACTTTGAGGATCTGGTTGCCTCTTCAGTAAAGAATTTTATCTGGATGTGGATACACTTGGAATGGAGACAGTTTGTCCCCTCACTGTTTCTCTTGCAAAGGCTCCAGCTACAGGGGCGTGGAGCCAATTTTTTTATTTACCAACCTACCCTTCCTACCTGAGACAGATATTTCCCAGAGCCTCAAACTTTCCTACAGACAACTGGCCTCAGCATCTCCCAGGATTTTGCTGGAATGAAGTTATCTGACTTTTCCCTAGACAAAGGTGAATAAGAATCTGCATCATAAGATCCTCAGGTGATCACATTCCAGTTGTAGGGGCACTGCTCAGGGAAAGCCAGACACTGCCTAGGAAGAAACATGTGTCTGTTCTCAGGGCCTGTAAGGTACCACTTTATTCTCTACCTTCTGTTTGGTTCAGGATGGGAAGGTTGACTGCAACCTGATTCTCAGGTCCCCTGTGAGGCCCTGCACCGTTGACCACAGCAAGATGAGGGCTGTTATTTAACCTTAAGAACAGTTATAATTTACCACATGATTCCAGTTAGTGATCAGTTTTGTTTTATAGCCTCTTAGCTGAAGTATAATTACAATCTTTTATACCACAAACACAAGAGATTATGGAGGTTTCTTTTTTTCCCTCTTTGTGGAATCTTTCAGGGTTTCTACTGTTTGTTTTGCTTCATCTATCTATCATCTAGCTAGCTATCTATCTATCTACCTACCTACTTTCTATCTATCTATCTAATGGTTTGTTGGTGTTAATCAACTAGGAGTATGAGGAATAATCTGGTAAGAACTGACAGGCTGATTGAATACATCCATGAATACACACGTATGTGTGTATATATGTATGTATATATATATATATATATATATATATATATACACACACACATATATATTTCTAATATAAATTTCATATATTGGTTCTTAAATCACTTTTATGAGTCAATTACTTTTTAAACCTCCCTTCAGGAGTACAGGCTTGTCACCTTTACTCTGGTCATGTGGCTCTGCAAAGGTCACATGCACAACGAGCAAAGCAGAACTAGGTAATATTCCCTTAGACAGAATTAATTCTTGATTCTTTTTCTCTTTCCTCCATCTAATATAGCTTTTAACCATGTTGTGCTGTGTGGTCAGTAATTATAACTAGACAGTGGATTTCCTGAGAACAGAGACTGTGCACTGTACGTGTGTGTGTGTGTTTCTATGGCAAGAGTCTTCTCTATAGTGTACAGAACCTGGGAAAATTCATGCCATATGCTTTCTGACTTCACTACTCCTGATATTTTTGTAAAGATTATACTGCACTAAAACAGGTGTATAAGACAGCTTTGAAGACAGACAAAACCAGTTAAAAACAATTGGGGTAGGGTGATATGAAAAGACCATCTGTTGAGAGCACAAGCCCCTTGTCTTTGTCAGTTGGGAGCGTGGTGTTTGCGATGGAGAGCAGATACAAGCTTAATGGGAAGCAAGATGCAGATACAACTATTTCCTCTCCTTTCTCAAATGTCAACAAGTCAAGATCCTACAAAACTCAGGGAACAGAACAGGAGACCTGATTTATCATATCCCAGTATTTTTAATACCTGCTGTCTTGAAGTGAATAATTGTGGTTTGAAGAGCTATATTGAGTGTGTGTGTGTCTGTGTGTGTGTGAGTGTGTTTGAGCACCTTCAGTTGTTTTTCTATGTAACATAATTTTTCTTAAGACAAAAATATGGGCAAAAAGAATGGACATAAATGTTCAGAATTCATTGTGGATTTATGAAATAATTCTTTAATCTCTAAAGAGCAATTCAGTATACTCATTTATACTAAAAAACAGGTCATTTTTCATTTAACATGTTTTGTTGGTATGTTGCATACTTGTGCTCAGGGGGGTGCATTTATCATCGAAGACAATACGAATGGTAATCCCCGGATTAGTGTAGCCTGGCAGCCCTGAGGTTTTTCAATGGAGCCAACAAATAGCACATTTCTCTGAGGTATGAATTAATTGCTGAATAAGAAACAAACACACTAAATAGTCAGTAAATAGAGAATGAAAATAATCACTCTACTGATACTTGAAATACTTAACAACTGCACGGCGAAGGCTTAGAACATTTAGAATAGTAGCATCCAAGCTTAACAACTGCAAGGCCACATGGGTCATATGTGCTGAACATGAGCCCTATGTGTGTTGGTCAGAGTGACCTTGCTCTCTCCTACCCACCAGAAGAGTCAGGTAAGACAAACCACGGGGAAGAAAGTTTACAAAGCTCTTACATCTCACCCACTTACATCTTGGTCCTTGTGGAATGAGATGCAGAAACAGATCAAACAATCCCCCTGGGAGCTCAGGACTATGGAGGAATTAACTCCACTCACCCAAGAAGGGGACTATTGACTTTGAAGAAACAACCAGGTAACATATGTTACATCCAGGGGAGGAATAAAGGCTGAGATGAGCTTAGGAAGGCTTAAGAAAGAACCATCCTCCAGAAAGAAGTAACAGGAGAGGATAAAAGTGTTCCTTCCTACAATATCTCATCTTTTCTTTTTCTTTTTCTTTTTTTTTTTAAGATGTTGGGGGTAGGAGTTTATTAATTAATTAATTTATTTTTTACTGTTTTCGGTCTTCGTTTCTGTGCGAGGGCTTTCTCTAGTTGTGGCAAGCGGGGGCCACTCCTCATCGCGGTGTGCGGGCCTCTCACTATCACGGCCTCTCTTGTTGCGGAGCGCAGGCTCCAGACACGCAGGCTCAGTAGTTGTGGCTCACGGGCCTAGTTGCTCCGCGGCTTGTGGGATCTTCCCAGACCAGGGCTTGAACCCATGTCCCCTGCATTAGCAGGCAGATTCTCAACCACTGTGCCACCAGGGAAGCCCCCAATATCTCATCTTTAATGTTATATCTATAGCGTGAATAAAATAAATAGGAAAGCTAGAGGAAAACTAGGTCAAAGGAAAGGAATATTGACTCAACCATACCTGGCATGTTTAGTTGACTGGACATTGATTTTATTTAAAGGAATACAACTGTTCTAAAAAATAGGGCTGAATTATCCCCCAAATATAGCAATTTTATCAATTACTAAAATATCTTAAAATGTATAGGTATGGACACACAACTTTATAATTGACCTATAGAATATACAATTTTCCTATGTAAGTAAGCTCTTGCTTTCTTTGATATCAACTTTGAAAGGCCATTGTATATTGTCCACATTTTTAACAATAAAGATACCTGTATTTTTTTTAATTAATTAATATATATATATATATATTTTTTTACTGTGTTGGGTCTTTGTTGCTGTGTGCAGGCTTTCTCTAGTTGTGGCAAGCAGTGGCTACCATTGCGGTGCGTGGGCTTCTCATTGCGGTGGCTTCTCTTGTTGCAAAGCAGGACTCTAGGCGTACAGGCTTCAGTAGTTGTGGCACGTGGGCTCAGTAGTTGTGGCACACGGGCTTAGTTGCTCCATGGCACGTGAGATCTTCCTGGGCCAGGGCTCGAACCCGTGTCCCCTGCATTGGCAGGCAGATTCTTAACCACTGTGCCACCAGGGAAGTCCAAGATACCTGTATCTTAAAAAAGTTTTAGTATGGTAAAATGCAGCAAAGTCAGAACTAGAAGACACACGTGCTATTAATACTTAATAGTAACAAAACAACAAATGCCAATAACTACAGGACACTTGATATGTGACAGGCACCAAACTGAGTACTTTATATATATATTTACCTTTTAACACTTGTAATTATCCTATGAGATAGATACGGTTGTTATTCCATTTTATAGAGGAGGAAACTGAGTCATAGAGGCATTTCGGAGATTACATAATAATTCCACTTGGCAAAGTTATTTCCCACTGGGGCATGGATAGAATTCTTAAACTGCTATACATGTATTCTGAAATTGAACAATTATGTAAACAGATGAAGGATGGTAGAAACCAGAGTTCTCAGTGTTGGAGTGGGAGATAACAGGTAAGCCAGGGAGGAGGCCACAATGACCCGTATGGTTGTGGATTAGAGCTGGATACAGCAGTGTGATGTCATGTTTTGCTTAATACACACACAGATGGTTACATATAGACACATTTATAGATAATAATATGTACACAGGTTAGTACACACATATATTTCCTTGCTCTGTCAGCTGGGATCACCCAGATCTTGGTTTATGGTAGCTCTCTCCCTGAAAAGGAAATAGGACTCCTTCGAGATATGGCTGGTTCTAGGACTAGGGTAGGAATATCCAAGATAAACCTGGAGCATCTTATAGTGCCAAAAAGGAAGAAAGTGATAAAAAAAACTATCATAATGTCAACAGGGCACAGGAGAAAATGAAAGATCACAGGTCACAGGGCCACATGACCGATGGCCAAACCTGGAAAATTTGAACAACAAAATAGAAAAGACGTAATTGGAGGATAATCCAAAGTATATAATAAATACCGATGAAGCAATACGGATAGTGTGAAGGAAGAAATGATTGTCGGAAATTGTGGGGATGACAGGTGTTCTACTTCCATTAAGTATAACTAGAAAGAAAAAAAAAAACTCTGTCTCTTATCCATGCTCCCCTCCCACCCTGTTGATTTTACCAACTCAAAACAGCTTCCTGACAAGGCAGAGCCTCAGGCTGCCAGGCTGTGTTCACTTTTAATGACTGTTTTCTTTTTGAAGTACAAGCCAAGATCACCTACTGAGAGTGAGGTGACTTAGAAAATAGGAGTGAATTAACAGGACTAGTGTTAAGAATAGCTGCTCTGGGGAAAAGAATGGAGATGTGACCAGGGTCCTAAGATATATTTTTGAATGTCATTGAGGGCTTAGCTGAGATTAGAGGCAGTTATTTAAAAGAAGAACCATTTGTATTATAATGTGAATATTTTCGATCAAGTTCCTAAATTGCTCAAAAATAATCTCTAAAGTCTACACTTGAGACATAATAATTATTATATTTCCTCCTATTCTGAAGTGCTCTTAACTGTAAAATGCACCATCATTCTAACAACTGCTTTTTATTCTTTCATGCAATAAATGTTCCATGACCTCATGAAGCTCACTGTCTATTGAGGTGAGAGAGTGGCTCATACAGTAAATACGTAATTATGATACATTTCAAGTGATGCTCATTTCTACTGAGAACTGTAAAGCAGGAATACAGGAAGGGCAGATGTTCAGTGTTTCTGCTATAACTAGGTTGGTATATTAGACTTCATCACAGTGGTCGCTTGTGGGCAAAGACGTAAAGAAAATGAGGGAACAGGTGTGCAGATTATCTGGGAGGCATGTATCCAGGTTCAAAGGAGCAAAGAATTCTGTGCAGCTGGAGAGTGAGCAAGGGGTAAATAGTAGCTGGTGAGTCAAGGGATTAGAAGGTTCAGGTACTCAGGGCTTTATGTGCCATATGAAGACTTGGCTTTTACTCTTAATGAGATGAAAAACCATGGAGGGTTTTAAGCAGAGAAGTGACAGTCTGACATGTTATAAAAAGGTCACTCTAGTTACTGTACTAAGAGTAGACTGTAAGAAGGGAAGAAAGGAAGCAGGGATATTAGCTAGAAAACTATTAAAATAAAATAGACAAGATGTTCATAACCTTGTCTAGTGTGGTAGTAAAGGAGAGGATAAAAAGATGAATTATTGTTATAGTTTGATGATATAGACAAGAGAATACAATTACCATTTTGGTCTAAGCATCTGGTATAGAAATGCTATTAACTGGGGAGACAGAGGAATGGGGTGATTAATTCAGTGGTTAAAATTTTGAGATGATTATTAAACATCCTAGTAAAGATGCTGAGTGCACTCCTGCATATGTCAGCCAGGGAGAGACCCAGGCACTACATATAAATTTGGGAGTTGTTGGCATATGAATTAAAGCCATGAGAATAAGATAACCAATAGCATAAGGCTATATGGGAAAGTAGGTCTGGGACATTCCAATGTTTGAGGGATAGGAATAAAGGGGGAATAAGCCAAAAAGACTTAGAAGGATCAATGGAGATGCAGTAACAAAAACATCAGAGTATTGGTACTTTGGAATGCAAGTTATAAAAGGGTATCTGAGGGGACTGAGGGACCATGCCTTCAAATGCTACTTGTAAGTCAACTAAGATGAAGACGCCAAATATACCGTTTGATTTAGCAACGTGAACATCACTGGAGATTTTTTCATAAGTGTTGGTGGAATGGTGGGGGCAAAATGTGGTTAAAATGGATTAAAGAGAAAGTAGGGGGAGAGAAATTAGAGTGAGTCTAGTTCACGCTCTTTGGAAGTTTTGCAGTGCCTGGGAGGAAATTAGAGAAGTTTCTGAAGGGAGATGTGGAGATAAAAGGACTTTTGTGAAAGAGATCAGAGGTATTATTACATGTTTGTTGCTAAAGATAATCATTCAGTTGGCTGAGAAAATTCGACAATGCATGAGAATCCAGAATTACATGCTTGGAAAAGTGGGAGGGAATATGGTATCTAGAGTTCAAGCTTAATTTTAGACAGTGGCGGAAAATGCATCTGGATTAATATGTTTGATGGCAGGATTCATGGACGGCGAGTCTGGGAGGTGGGTATTGTGATGCTAAGAGCCTATGGATGTTCTCTTCTGATTGCTCTTATTTGCTTAGTGAAGCGAGACCCAGTTATACGTGAGAATAAGCTTAGATGAGAAGGTATTAGGTATTTAAATAGAGAAGGTAAGATACAAAGTCATCATCTAAGAGATTGAAGTATGAGTGGATTAGGAAAATACAGAATGAAAGATGGAAACTTTAGTAACTTTTGGGAAAAAAAAAAACCTCTCCCATATTAAGTGGACTCATCAAACATGAAGTTTTAGAATTCTGTGGAAAAAATTCTAAGAATTAGATGAATATGGCAATGAGTATTCTTAAATACTCAGAATTCTCTATTTTTGCATTCCTGTAGTCTCATGGAGGCTATACTCTTCTCTTCAATCAGAAGATTGTTGGAAGCCCATAAATCAAGCTCTGAAAAGCTTTGGCTCTGATTCTGGTCCTGCGCTTCGGAGGACTCTGTCACATTCTTTTACCTTGATTGTGTTGTCTTATTGATTAGATGATACATGTGATTTAAACATGGATTCAGGCGCTTATAAGAACCCTGGGTTCCAAAGTGGTGAGTTGTGATTGATTCAAGTTTGTGCCGAAGGGATCTTAGGTACACACAGGCAAGCAGGGACATTTTAGTGAGGGTCACAGTGAAAACCATTGAGCTCAGGATCATTTGGCAAATAGACAGTGACCAGATTAAGGCAAAATTGATGCAAGTTAATACTTGTGTTGCAAATAAATCATTATAATTCCAAGAAAAAATATATAAAAAGATGGGATTGGACTTGATGCTTATTTTTGCATTCTTTCTCTTAATGCTGAGATTTTAGAAAGATATTTTAGGGTCTATATATAATTCTTTTATTTTAAAGTGATTGCAAAGTGTTCTAAAAGAGAGTATGTTCTTGAAGTCACTTTAAAATATCTTTTCAAAAATTTATGCAAATTTATTATAGGATTTGTTTTCCTGGACATTTTTAGTGTTATTTTAGCAATTTCATATATTTTCTGCTTAAATGTGGACACATTTCTATGACTCATCTATGTTTTCTGATTGTGCAATATAATTATCACTATTTTTCATTTGTGTTAATAGTCCCTTGGAAATTAAAATAAATTGATCTCACATTTTTCAACATTTAATTTTTTGAATACATAATTAAAAATGAAAATTGTATGGAATATATATGTCTTAGTTCATTCGGGTTGCTATTACAAAAATTCCATAGCCTGGGTGGCTTAAGCAACAAATATTTATTTCTCACAGTTCCGGAGGTTGGGAAGTTTAAGATCCAGGAGTTGGCATATGGTGCATAGATGGCCGTCTTCTCCTTGTCTCCACACATGGTGGAAAAATCAAGAGACTCAGAGGTCTCTTTTAGAAAGGAACTAATCCCACTCACAAAGACTCCATCCTTATGACCTAGTCACCTCCCCAAATCATCACATTGCGGGGTGGGGGGGGAATGCAAACATTCAGTCTATAAAAATGTATAGACATATTTATATACCTATGTGTACACACATATACATAATATATCTTCACTCAAATACATATATGTATTGTGTGTATATGTGTGTATATGTATACACACATAATACATATTTAGTATATTGTGATATGGTATATGTATGTATATGAATACATATACATATTCAGTAGTCATGTCACAAATACAAATAAAACTAGTTTCCCTAAACATATTAATTTATACACTAAATCCCTTTTTCTGGATAAGCAGTAATGTTATCTTAGTTTCAGCTTTCTTAGGGTTTCAGTTAAGTCCTGTGGCTGCTCCAGCACCTCTGCTGTACAGCAGGCACAGAGGGTGTAGGTGTCTGGTGTAGAGGTCATCCAGCCTCTATTCACCCAACACCTGGTCAGGACTGCTCCGTGACTGCTTCCCACAGACCCCACAAACTCCTTTTGAGCCCCGTCGGCACGCCCGCTTCCAGGCGGTAGCTCCTTCTGTGCTTCCCTGCTCCTTTTGTGCACACATAGATCATCAGCTGCTCCTGGGCCATGGAGGTTGGGGGAGTTCGGTGACCCTTTAAGGTCCTGTCTACTTGGATCCAATATGAAATTGTGGAAGATGCTGTCTACCTGGGTACAATACTCAGGGAGCTTTTTCTCTGAAATTTTTCCATCTTCACTGAACTTTACTAGGAAGCAAAACGCAGGTCCCTTCTGCTTGTCCTCTTTCCTTTCTTTTCCTTTCTTTTTCTTTCTTTCTTCCTTTCTTCCTTCCTTTCTTCCTTCCTTCATTCCTTCCTTCCTTCTTTCCTTTCTTTCTTCTTTCTTCCTTCCTTCCTTCCTTCCTTCCTTCCTTTCTTCCTTCCTTCCTTTCTTTTTTTCTTATTTCAGAATCTCATGGGCAACATGATGTGTGTAACTATTGAGCTATTTCTTTTAAAGTAGCAAGTATTAATAAAAATATTGGCATCAAATATGCAACCCTCCAATGTAAAGTGAATGTCATCCTATAGTATGGAATTTCGTATCAGTTTAATCCCTTGCTTCCTTTTATATACCTATCAGATCTGTGTGTGTGTGCATGTATATGGATGTGTATGTGTGTGTGAAAAAGAGACGGGAAAGAACAAGTATACAAATGAGCAAACATTGGTAACTGTGGTTGTGGCTTTTTTGTTTTTTATTGCTTATTTGATTTCGTCCTTACATCTTGAGGGTTTGTTTTAAAGGGAAGTCTCCAAACCAAATTATTCTCTATTTTAAAATTTGAGATCTAATCCAACACATAGTAATATTGCAGTCTAATAATATGGACATTCAAGACATGAAACCTTTAGAGTTTATCTTAATATAAAAATTATATAAGCATGTATTTTAAAGAGTTAAAAAAAAACTTGAGTTTTTACTATAAACTTTTTTTTAATGTCAAAAATAACAGTTTCCCTGTGTCTCCTTTCTCATATGTTTTTCCATTTTTCTGGACATATTTTTAAAATAGTATGCTTATATTCAAGTACCTCAACTTCCCACTTGCAGACAATGCTTACTAACTAATTTGAAAGATGAGGATTAGCTCTCCTTCATTACGACCCCCCTCCCATGCCTGTCCATTCCCAGGTCTGTGCCATATCTTCCTGTGCTGCATATTCAGAGCTGATGGTCAAAATACTTAATCACAGGTACAGCCCTTGTTCTGGCCAATCAGAGTGGACACAGCCCTGAATAACTGGATTGGCAGTACCAATGCTTAGTGGTAAATAACATCTCTCACTGGATCTTAAATGTTGTTATATGAGGATTCAGTGTTTGTATTAATATAATTATGTAAATGTTCTTTTTTTGAGCCATGTAGTAATCACTGCTTCTTTTCCTTTCCTGCACAACCATGTGTTTTGACTGGAACTAATTATTGTCTTGTTTTGCTATGGTTGTAGTATGTTTGCATGTTTAGTTTTCTATTTATTTATTGCTAATTCAAGATATATTTTCACGTATAAAAATTTGTTCACATGTATTAAATACTCTATTTCTTTTTTTGTAAGAAACATCTCACAGATCCTCGGTGTTAACTCTGACCTTAATGACTTGTTGAAAAACTTTGGCTGGAAATAATTTGCTCTTGGATTTCTGTCTTCCAGTGTTACTATTTAGAAGACTGAGTCCATTCTGATTCTTTAAATTTTTCATTAATCTTTTTTTTTTCTTCTCTGGGGAAGACTGCAAATTCTTTTCATTGCTCACAGTGTTCTAAAATTGTATAATGTGATTTGGTTCTATTTTCAATCATTGTGCTGAATGCTTAGAAGGTCCTTCTAGTGCAGACACATAGGACAGCAAGTCTTGATCCCAGCAGACGTAGCTTCAGGCTCAGTATATTCTAGTGTGAGAGGAAATATTTCATCACTTCTCATCATGGACCTGTATCCAAAGTTACCCACTGTTCTGATAAACTGAATGTCGTGATAACATGGTAATTATGATCTTCAGCAGAACAGTCAGAAAAATCTCCATATTTGTGTAGAACAGAGCAGAGGGAGACAGGAGATAGTTCTGATAAGGTTTGGAAGAAGCCATCAACAGGCAGGCTGACTCCAGAAGGATTACTTACTGGACATGCAGAGATGTCCTCGTGTCCTTCAGTCTTTTAAGTGTCCTCGGTTTGATTCATTCTGGGGGGACTGATTCACACAATCTCCACAGGAGGTCGGAGACTATGAAAAAGAATAACCTGAATATATGTATCCAGAGCATTTCTTTCTTATATAAGAATGACCAGAAAGCTTAATTAATAATAATAAGGCTCCTAGCAGAATGAGGTCCGAGACAAGATTGGTGGATAGCTTTCATAGATACTAAAATATAGAAAAGTGTACCAACTGTTGAAACAAGTCAGAATGCAGTGAGTGCCATGAGTCACCTGCCCAGGTGAGAACAGCTACATTCAGGAGGCACATGCTCAACTAGTGGATTAGTATGTGTCCTTGATGAGAGGCACCCCAAGCCACGTCTCACTAATTTAGGGGAGAAATGGGATTTGTTATTAGGATTTTGCATAGTTCACAGTATCTGGGAGGGTAGGAGAGCTAAGGCTCAGGGGAACCGAATGAGAAGCAAGGTCCAATGTCACATCCCAGAGCAGGGCCCTTGATGCTGCTGTAACCAAATGGTCCAGTCTCAGCGACTGACTGGCAGCTCTGAGGGCTCGGGCAGCTTGGGGACTGGGTGCCCCTCAGAGAACTGCTCCAGCAGGAGCCGCCACTGCTGCCACCTTGAGTGCAGAGCAGGTCCTGCCCTATCCCCCCTCCTCACCAGAAGGCTGTTTGGCTGAGTCAGGCGGGGGTTTCTGAACCCACATCTCAGGCTGGCAATGTCATGATAAAGAAGGCTGTGGAAGCAAAACTTTGACATCTTCATATTCTCTTTATACCCTTCAAGGAAGGAGTGTCTAAAAGGCGGGGATCTCCAACATTGGAGAGTATACAGAAGTGAGGTGACCAAAAAAACCTTTGATTACTCAGGTGCAAGAATTTTGAATGTGATCATTAATTTTTTTTTAACATCTTTATTGGAGTATAATTGCTATACAATGGTGTGTTAGTTTCTGCTTTACAACAAAATGAATCAGTTATATATATACATATGTTCCCATATCTCTTCCCTCTTGTGTCTCCCTCCCTCCCACCCTCCCTATCCCACCCCTCCAGGCGATCACAAAGCACCGAGCTGATCTCCCTGTGCTATGCGGCTGCTTCCCACTAGCTATCTACCTTATGTTTGGTAGTGTACATATGTCCATGCCACTCTCTCGCTTTGTCACAGCTTACCCTTCCCCCTCCCCATATCCTCAAGTCCATTCTCTAGTAGGTCTGTGTCTTTACTCCTGTCTTACCCCTAGGTTCTTCATGACACTTTTTTTTCTTAAATTCCATATATATGTGTTAGCATACGGTATTTGTCTTTTTCTTTCTGACTTACTTCACTCTGTATGACAGACTCTAGGTCTATCCACCTCATTACAAATAGCTCAATTCAGTTTCTTTTTATGGCTGAGTAATATACCATTGTATATATGTGCCATATTTTCTTTATCCGTTCATCCGATGATGGACACTTAGGTTGTTTCCATCTCCTGGCTATTGTAAATAGAGGTGCCATGAACATTGTGGTACATGACTCTTTTTGAATTATGGTTTTCTCAGGGTATATGCCCAGTAGTGGGATTGCTGGGTCATATGGTAGTTCTATTTGTAGTTTTTTAAGGAACCTCCATACTGTTCTCCACAGTGGCTGTATCAATTTACATTCCCACCAGCAGTGCAAGAGGGTTCCCTTTTCTCCACACCCTCTCCAGCATTTACTGTTTCTAGATTTTTTGATGATGGCCATTCTGACTGGTGTGAGATGATATCTCATTTTAGTTTTGATTTGCATTTCTCTAATCATTAGTGATGTTGAGCATTCTTTCATATGTTTGTTGGCAGTCTGTATATCTTCTTTGGAGAAATGTCTATTTAGGTCTTCTGCCCATTTTTGGATTGGGTTGTTTGTTATTTTGTTATTAAGCTACATGAGCTGCTTATAAATTTTGGAGATTAATCCTTTGTCAGTTGCTTCATGTGCAAATATTTTCTGCCATCCTGAGGGTTGTCTTTTGGTTTGTTTATGGTTTCCTTTGCTGTGCAAAAGCTTTGAAGTTGCATTAGGTCCCATTTGTTTATTTTTGTTTTTATTTCCACTTCTCTAGGAGGTGGGTCAAAAAGGATCTTGCTGTGATTTATGTCATCGAGTGTTCTGCCTATATTTTCCTCTAAGAGTTTGATAGTTTCTGGCCTTACATTTAGGTCTTTAATCCATTTTGAGCTTATTTTTGTGTATGGTGTTAGGGAATGAAGTGAAAAATACTCTAGATGGGATCAATAGCAGAATAACTGAGGCAGAAGAATGGCTAAGTGACCTGGAAGATAAAATTGTGATCATTAATTGAGGTCCTATCAGATGTCCTATATATATATATATGTAGCAATACATGAAGGCTTCATTAACTAAGGAATCTTTAAGAACTACAAAATATTTGTTGAGAATGACAAAACCCGTACTGTGCAATGAACTATTTATGTTTTATTCAGTAGTTAACATAAATAGGAATGTAAACAACTAGCATGCAACATAGAGAATAGATTTAATAGTATTTTCCAATTCATCCTCATGGAATTCATTCCATGATGTGACCCAGCAGCACAAAGCCTGCCTGTCTATAGAAATCCCAGGCTTAGAGGTTTTAAATGCACAGCAGTATGTAAATAGAAGAATAGGGTTTCTTAAGATAGAGTTTTTGCGTAAACTAGTATTTTTGTCTCTAATTATAGGAAAAGAAGGATGTCAGTATTTCCAGATATTGTAGAAATAAAACTGATATTATTTTCTCCCAATTTTTAAAGATTTCTTATCAGAGGAAGTTAGCTCAACTAGTTCACATGACTTTATTTTTTAAAAATCTGAAAGATATGAAATGTAGCTTGTTTATAAGTCATTATTCAGCAAACAAAAACATGATAATTTTCAAAATTTTGCCAGTGAAATTGACTACAGGAAAAAGATGAACCAAACTACTTAATTCTAATTGTCCAGGTATTACTATATTATTTCTGCTAATAATTTACACTAATTTCTCAAACCCTAAATCATCACTGTTTGTGTAGTTTATGTTTACTGTGTGCCAAACACTGTAATTAGTGTTTTACACATATTAGTTTATTGACGCAGCATTGACTAAGGTAGGTGCTATTATTCCTATTGTTAACTAGTTTGTAAATCAAGACAGAGTCTTTAAGTAACTTGCTAGTAAGTTGTCAGGCTGAAGCTTGAACCGAGACAGTCTGACTGTTTTACTGCTGAATTTGTGCTACAAGGTCATGATTAGCTATGCTGGTTTATGCATCAGTGCTTTATAAGTCTGAAAAGTTTGTGTTAACAATCTGAGTCAGAGTACATCAATATGGAGTATCCACTGGGTTTCTGAGATTTCTAGTGACTTACCTTCTTCTGGGAATCAAGAGAATTCACTGAAAGGCAGAAACCAAAGAGAAATTTATAGTATAATTCCAGAATCCTGCACCTGCACTGTTAGTGTCCAGTGACTCGACTCTCATTTGACATGTGAGTCAACCCCCTGGGGACAGGACATGGACAGAAGCCCAGTAAGATGTTTTTCATTCAGGTAACCCCACCTTCATAACTGCAGTCATTTTCTCTGCTACACTCTGGTGTTATGATCTTGAGTCTGTCTGATCTGTTAAACAGAGAAGACACGGAATAACATTTCAACATAGCTTATAGTTTAAACAGAGTACAATTCATACTTTCAGGATCTCATTAAATCTAGCCCATATCCTTGTTCTTTCCTGCCTTACCATTTAATAAATGTTTAGTTCCGAGGTAGATTTTTCCTATAACCTTGGTTAGTACAGGATTCTTTACAATACTGTGATGACTCTAGTAAGTATTTGAACTATTGAAGCTTCTCAGTGTTTCATTATTAAACTGTAGCCCCCATGTTTTCAGGAAAGCTGGTCGACCTCTAGCTATCATAGGACTTTTCATGTAACAACCTCCTTGATTCTTCTGGTATAGGTACGTTTTCCTTTCTCTTTCTGTAAATACCACACGGTGTTGTTTTTTTGTATTTAAATTTATACTACAAAATGATAAGCTTTTATTGCATAATTTATTTGAGAATGCGGTGAACAATAAGAAAGAATAATGATCTATAAAATTTAGAGAAAAAAAGGGCTTTTAGATACTGAATAATACAATTATTGATATGATTTATAGATACAGTTACAAGTCTGTACTACATTTTGCCAGAGTAGGCAAAACCAGAGCTTATCTACATAAATTTAATAGGAGATTTGTTTCAAAATGGTTATTATTTAACTTCACTTACTTTCCATTTATATTTTTATCATAGCCATCTTTTCCAATATAAGGTACACTTTTCTAAAGAAATCACTCAATGAACCTGCAAAATATTATAGCTTATTCGAACATGATTTTTAAATTGTTTTGTGGAGGTGCTATATTTACTGGTTAAGTATAGCACTGGGAAGGACCTTCAAGATGGCAGAGGAGTAAGACGTGGAGATCACCTTCCTCCCCACAAATACATCTGAAATACATCTACATGTGGAACAACGCCTACAGAACACCGACTGAATGCTGGCAGAAGACCTCAGACTTCCCCCAAACCATGTGGCTGACAGGGTCTTGGTGCTCCAGCCGGGTGTCAGGCCTGAGCCTCTGAGGTGAGAGAGCTGAATTCAGGACATTGAACCACCATAGACCTTCCAGCCCCAGGTAATATCAATGGCGAGAGCTCTCCCAGAGAACTCTGTCTCAATGCTAAGACCCAGCTCCACTAAACGAACAGAAAGCTCCAGTACTGGACACTCCATGCCAAACAACTAGAAAGACAGGAACACAACCTGACCCATTAGCAGAGAGGCTGCCTAAAATCATAAGAAGTTCACAGATACCCCAAAACACACCACCGGACGTGGTCCTGCCCACCAGAAAGACAAGATCCAGCCTCATCCACCAGAACACAGGCACCAGTCCCCTCCACCAGGAAGCCTACACAACTCACTGAACCAACCTTAGCCACTGGGGGACAGACACCAGAAACAATGGGAATTACAAATTTGCAGCCTGCGAAAAGGAGACCCCAAACACAGTAAGTTAAGCAAAATGAGAAGACAGAGAAACACACAACAGATGAAGGAGCAGGTGAAAACCCACCAGACCAAACAAATGAAGAGGAAATAGGCAGTCTACCTGAAAAAGAATTCAGAGTAGTGATAATAAACGTGATCTAAAAACTTGGAAATAGAATGGAGAAAATAAAAGAAACGTTTAACAAGGACCTAGAAGAACTAAAGAGCAAACAAACAATGATGAACAGCACAATAAATGAAATTAAAAATTCTCTAGAAGGAATCAATAGCATAATAACTGAGGCAGAAGAATGGATAAGTGAGCTGGAAGATAAAATAGTGGAAATAACTACCACAGACCAGTATAAAGAAAAAAGAAGAAAAAAATTGAGGACAGTCTCAGAGACCTCTGGGACAACAGTAAATGCACCAACATTCGAATTATAGGGGTTCCAGAAGAAGAAGAGAAAAAGGACTGAGAAAATATTTGAAGAGATTATAGTTGAAAACTTCCCTAATATGGGAAAGCAAATAATCAAGTCCAGGAAGCACAGAGAGTCCCATACAGGATAAATCCAAAGAGAAACATGCCAGGACACATATTGATCAAATAATCAAAAATTAAATACCAAGGGCTTCCTTGGTGGCACAGTGGTTGAGAGTCCACGTGCTGATGCAGGGGACGCGGGTTTGTGCCCTGGTCCGGGAAGATCCTGCATGCTGCAGAGCGGCTAGGCCTGTGAGCCATGGCCGCTGAGCCTGCATGTCTGGAGACTGTGCTCGAAAGTGGGAGAGACCACAACAGTGAAAGGCCTGTGTACCGCAAAAAAAAAAAAAAAAAAAAAAAAAATTAAAAGCAGCAAGGGAAAAGCAACAAATAACATACCAGGGAATCCCCATAAGGTTAACAGCTGACCTTTCAGCAGAAACTCTGCAAGCCAGAAGGGTGTGGAAGGACAGATTTAAAGGGATGAAAGGGAAAACCCTACAACCAAGAATACTCTACCCAGCAAGGATCTCAGTCAGATTTGATGGAGAAATTAAAACCTTTACAGACAAGCAAAAGCTAAGAGAATTCAGCACCACCAAACAGCTTTACAACAAATGCTAAAGGAGCTTCTCTAGGCAGGAAACACAAGAGAAGGTAAAGACCTACAATAACAAACCCAAAACAATTAAGAAAATGGTAATAGGAACATACATATCGATAATTATCTTAAATGTAAATGGTTAAATGCTCCAAGTTAGAGACAGAGAGAGGCTGAATGGATACAAAAACAAGACCAATATATATGCTGTCTACAAGAGACCCACTTCAGACCTAGGGACAGATACAGACTGTAAGTGATTGAAAAAGATATTCCATGCAAATGGAAATCAAAAGAAAGCTGCAGTAGCAATTCTCATAACAGAAAAAATAGACTTTAAAATAAAGACTGTTTCAAGAGACAAAGAAGGACGCTACCTAATGATTAAGGGGTCAATCCAAGAAGAAGATATAACAATTGTAATTATTTATGAACCCAACAATGGAGCACCTCAGTACATAAGGCAAATGGTAACAGCCATAAAATGGGAAATCGACAGTAACACAATAATAGCAGGGGACTTTAACACCCCACTTTCAATAATGAACACTCATCCAAAATGAAAATAAATTAGGAAACATAAGCTTTAACTGATATAAAACAAGATGGACTTGACTGATATTATAGGACATTCCATCCCAAAACAACAGAATACACTTCTCAAGAACTCATGGAACATTCTCCAGGATAGATCATATGTTGCGTCACAAATCAAACCTTGGTAAATTTAAGAAAATTGAAATTGTATCAAGTATCTTTTCTGACCACAATGCTATGAGACTAGATATCAATTACAGAAAAAAAAAAAAAGTGTGAAATATATAAACACATGGAGGCTAAACAACATGCCACAAAATAACCAAGAGATCACTGAAGAAATCAGAGGAAATCAAAAAATATATAGAAACAAATAAAAATGAAAACACAATGGCCCAAAACCTGTGGGATGCAGCAAAAGCAATATTAAGAGGGAATTTTCGAGCAATACAATCCTACCTCAAGAAACAAGAAACATTTCAAACAAACAACGTAACCTTACACTTAAAGCAATTAGAGAAAGAAGAACAAAAGAAACCCAAAGTTAGCAGAAGGAAAAAAATCATAAAGATCAGATCAGAAATAAATGAAAAAGAAATAAAGGAAACAATAGCAAAGATTATTAAAACTAAAAGCTAGTTCTTTGAGAAGATAAACAAAATTGATAAACCATTATCCAGACTCATCAAGAAAAAAAGGGAGAACAGTCAAATCAACAGAATTAGAAATGAAAAAGGAGAAGTAACAACTGACACTGCAGAAATACAAAGGATCATGAGAGATTACTACAAGCAACTCTATGCCAATAAAATGGACAACCAGGAAGAAATAGACATTCTTAGAAAAGTACAACCTTCTGAAACTGAACCAAGAAGAAATAGAAAATATAAACAGACCAATCACAAGCACTGAAATTGAAACTGTGATTAAAATTCTTCCAACAAACAAAAACCCAGGACCAGATGGCTTCACAGGCGAATTCTATCAAATATTTAGAGAAGAGCCAACACCTATCCTTCTCAAACTCTTCCAAAATATGACAGAGGCAGGAACACTCCCAAACTCATTCTAAAAGGCCACCATCACCCTGATATCAAAACCAGACAAAGATGTCACAAAGAAAACTACAGGCCAATATCACTGATGAACATAGATGCAAAAATCCTCAACAAAATACCAGCAGTCAGAATCCAACAGCACATTAAAAGGATCATACACCATGATCAAGTGGGGTTTCTCCAAAGAATTCAAGGCATATTCAATATATGCAAATCAATCGATGTGATACACCATATTAACAAACTGAAGGATAAAACCCATATGATAATCTCAATAGATGAAGAAAAAGCTTTCAACAGAATTGAACACCCATTTATGATAATAACTCTCCAGAAAGTAGGCATAGAGGGAACTTACCTCAACATAATAAAGGCCATATATGATAAACCCACAGACAACATCATTTTCAATGGTGAAAAACTGAAACCATTTCCTCTAAGATCAGGAACAAGACAAGGTTGCCCACTCTCACCACTATTATTCAACATAGTTTTGGAAGTTTTAGCCATAACAGTCAGAGAAGAAAAAGAAATAAAAGGAATACAAATCAGAAAAGAAGAATACAACTGTCACTGTTTGCCACTGACATGATACTATCCATAGAGAATCCTAAAGATGCTACCAGAAAACTACTAGAGCAAATCAATGAATTTGGTAAACTAGAGGATACAAAATTAATGCATTAAAATCTGTTGCATTCCTATACACTAATGATGAAATATCTGAAAGAGAAATTTAGGAAAGATTCCCATTTACCATTGCAACAAAATGAATAAAATACCTAGGAATAAATGTACCTAAGGAGACAAAAGACCTGTATTCAGAAAACTGTAAGACACTGATGAAAGAAGTTAAAGATGACACCAACAGATGGAGAGAATATACCATGTTCTTGGGTTGGAAGAATCAACATTGTGAAAATGACTCTACTACCCAAAGCAATCTACAGATTCAATGCAATCCCTATCAAACTACCAATGACATTTTCCACAGAACTAGAAGAAAAAATTTCACAATTTGTATGGAAACACAAAAGACTACGAATAGCCAAAGCAATGTTGAGAAAGAAAAACGGAGCTGAAGGAATCCGGCTCCCAGACTTCAGACTATAATACAAAGCTACAGTAATCAAGACAGTATGGCACTGGTACAAACACAGAAATATAGATCAATGGAACAGGATAGAAAGCCCAGAGATGAACCCACACACATATGGTCACCTTTTCATTGATAAAGGAGGCAAGAGAATACAATGGAGAAAAGACCGCCTCTTCAATAGGTGGTGCTGGGAAAACTGGACAGCTACATGTAAAAGAATGAAATTAGAACACTCCCTAGCACCATACACAAAAATAAACTCAAAATAGATTAAAGACCTAAATGTAAGGCCAGACACTATCAAAAGCTTAGAGGAAAACCTAGGCAGAACACTCTATTACATAAATCACAGCAAGATTATTTTTGACCCACCTCCTAGAGAAATGGAAATAAAAACAAAAATAAACTAATGGGACCTAATACAACTTAAAAGCTTTTGCACAGCAAAGGAAGCCATAAAGAAGATGGAAAGACAGCCCTCATAATAGGAGAATATATTTGCAAACGAAGCAACTGACAAAGGATTAATATCCAAAATATACAAGCAGCTCATGCAGCTCAGTTCAAAGAAACAAACCCAATCCGAAAATGGGCAGAAGTCCTAAATAGATATTTCTCCAAAGAAGATACACAGATTGCCAACAAACACATGAAAGGATACTCAGCATCACTAATCATTAGAGAAATGCATATAAAAATTACAATAAGGTATCACCTCACACCAGTCAGAATGGCCATCATCAAAAAGTCTACAGACAATAAATGCTGGAGAGGGTGTGGAGACAAGGGAAACCTCCTACCCTGTTGGTGGGAATGTAAACTGATACAGCCACTATGGAGAACAATATGGAGTTTCCTTAAAAAACTAAAAGTAGAACTACCATATGACCCAGGAGTCCCACTACTGGGTATATATCCTGAGAAAATAATAATTCAAAAAGTGTCATGTACCACAGTGTTCATTGCAGCACTATTTACAATAGCCAGGACATGGAAGCAACCTAAGTGTCCATTGACAGATGAATGAATAAAGAAGATGTGGCACATATATACAATGGAATATTACTCAGCCATAAAAGGAAACGAAATTGAGTTATTTGTAGTAAGGTGGATGGACCTAGAATCTGTCATACAGAGTGAAGTAAGTCAAAGAGAAAAACAAATACCGTATGCTAACACATATATATGGAATCTTAAAAAAAAAAAAAAAGGTTCTGAAGAACGTAGGGGCAGGACAGGAATAAAGACACAAAAGTAGAGAAGGGACCTGAGGACATGGGGAGGGGGAAGGGTAAGCTGGGACGAAGTGAGAGAGTGGCATGGACATATATACATTACCACATGTAGAATATAGATAGCTAGCGGGAAGCAGCCACATAGCACAGGGAGATCATCTTGGTGCTTTGTGACCACCTAGAGGGGTGGGATAGGGAGGGTGGGAGGGAGATGCAAGAGGGAGGAGATATGGGGATATATTATATGTATAACTGATTCACTTTGTTATTAAACATAAACTAACACAGCATTGTAAAGCAATTATACTCCAAGAAAGATGTTAAAAAAAAAGGAGTAATGAACTATTGATACACACAGCAACTTGAAGAACTGTAGGTATTTTTCCTGAGTGCAAAAGAGATAATCCCAAAGGTTACACTCTACATGATGCCGTTCATGCAACATCCTTGAATTGACAAACTTACAGAATGTAGAACAAATTAGTGGTGGCTATGAGTTAAGAAGAGGATGGCGTAGGTTGGAAGTGGATATCACAATTAAAAGGCAACTGTTCTTTGACTATATTAATGTCATTTTCCTCTCTGTGATATCATACTATAGATTTGCAAGGTATTGTCTTTGAGAAAACTGGATAAATGGTACAAAGAGTCTCTGTGTTATTTGTTATAACTGTGTGTGAATTTACTATGATCTCAAAATAATAATGTTAGTTTAGAAAAAAAGGTAAAGAGCAAGACAACTTTTTCCAACATATGATATCCAGGCAAATCCTGGGCAAGAAAACATTTCTCATGTTGTCAACTCTAACATAGCTAGAACGCTGAGCTGAAATGTGGGATTGGTGAAAAGAATCAATTAATCGTTAAATGCACTTTTGCTTTCTGAGATGTTCCTCTCCTGCTTTTCACTTCCCTTTTGTGTGAGCAATCACTTTCCTGGCATGTAACGTCTCCATTTTGTTGTTGTCGTTTGTTTATTTTTAATTTCAAGCTTTGACTTGGAAGGAAGCTTGAACTTTGAGTATGCAAAATTCACAGGGCTCAGATCACACCCATACCATTCAACTTTTCCAAGATTCTCTTTACTCCCAGCAAAAGGTGTAGTGAAATCCTCTCCCAGTTTTACCTGCTGTTTCCAGAATGTCCAGCTGTGCTTTCAGGCTGTTTAGGATCACTCCAATTTGGGGTATTGATTTGCTTATTTTTTTCTTGGTTTTCTAGTTCATGAATCCATTTCTCTGCTATTCAGTTCCTCTAACATAGTTGCCAGAATGATGTGCCCTTTCTTCTATTAGTGGTTTGACAGTACCTACCTCTCCCTCCAAACACACACACCTCACAGTTTGGAGTATGGGAAGATAGCTGATGATGTCATTTTGTGGTATGCAAGGGTGTGGGTTAGGTACTATATAGTTTTGTTGTTCAAATTGCTCTCTCTACATTTGTGCAAGGACTTATTTGTGAAGATTCAAAACGATGCCACTGCTACCCCTGCCATCTTATCTGAGTTATGATTTGTGGTATTTCTCTGTGATGCTTACGCACTTGTTTCAAATCTTAGGTGACCAAAGAATGAGATCAACATTTTTTTTCATCCTTCTTAAACACTTAGCTGGAGTTCAATTTTTTTTTTTTTGCGGAATGCGGGCCTCTCACTGTTGTGGCCTCTTCCGTTGCGGAGCACAGGCTCCGGACGCGCAGGCTCAGCGGCCATGGCTCACAGGCCCAGCCGCTACGTGGCATGTGGGATCCTCCCGGACCAGGGCACGAACCCGTGTCCCCTGCATCGGCAGGCGGACTCTCAACCAGTGCCCCACCAGGGAAGCCCTGGAGTTCAATTTTAAGATAAATGCTGAACCTCATATATAGGAGATCACCCATCAGAAAAAAGACTATGCAGAGACTAACACTATAAAATGCATCTTATTACTTACTTGTATCCAGTTTTAGGTCTAAACTATCTCTGGAGTTCAAGAATCTTGGGCCACACCATGGGAAATGGCTTTGAAGTTTTTTTTATCTAATAATACTTTATGAAAATAATAGATTTTTAATAGCCCCCTCCCAATTTAATTAGTTGACAATAATGGAGCACAGTACTTTGGAGTAAACCTGTGCTTTAAACGTGCTAATTTATTATCCTGAGTGTCTTACTTTTATTTGAGATTTCAACAGTTGTGTGGGGGGTGGTAACTGAGTCAGCAGGCACACACACTGCAGTCAATGTGAAGAAGTGCTTATACTTTCAGATCTGTCTCCATGAAATGCAGAAAATTACTTAAAGTTAGCTAAGAAGAATGAATGAATCCTTGACTAAAGGAGCATTTTTAAGGAAACCGAAATCCCAGAACAAATTACAGTGCAGAGAGCATGTCAGGCTGTTTCTCATTTTTCATTTCACTTACTCTTTTACCACATTTTTTTAAACCAAAGTAAAATGATTTAGGAAAAAGAAGAAACTCAAGGAAAATCTTAAAAATCACAACCGAAAGAGTAGACCTCAAAATCAGTAGAAGCGTCGCATGGAAAATATATCCCAGGCTGGCCCTAATTATATTTTGGCTGCTACCTGATCTCTGTTTCTTTCTTTTCTGTATGTTTCAGACTCAGATTCCTCTAACTATGTCTGAGAATGGTTCTGCTGAAGTGTAGGCTTTCCTTTTTCTTAACTTCCAAATGCAACAACATACTGTTGTCAAATTTAATTCAGAGACTTTCTATAAATTTGATAAATCTGCACCTCATTTTTCCTCTACATTGGCTCATTGGCTTATTATGTAGTACATGTACCTAAGATTGAATAAGTAAATTCTGCAAATAACATTGTGAGATGTGATAATAATGCTTTCGTGTAAAAATATATAATGTTTTCAACCAACCTTCTAATCCACTCATAGTCCAGCTGTTCTGCACTTATAGGGCTTAAAGTGTGAGTGAGGACAGGACAGATGTGACCTGTATCCCTCAATGACACACAGGGAGAAACTAGACTCCTTTATTGTCATCCTTGTGCACCAAGGAATGAATGCTTACCTGATTGCCTGCTGTGGTATCACCGTAATGTTCCTCTGAACCAGACAATCTCTAACCTAACTAAACATATACAAGAAAACGAGTGTCTTCTTTTTTTTTTTTTTTTTAAGGTAAGAGAGATTTTATTTCTTTTTCAGATTTTTTCAAGTTACATTTATACAGGTTTAATTTACGTACAAGAAATTTCACCCTTTTAATGCTACAGATTGAGGAATTTTGACAAACTTGTACAGGGCTCCTTGTATTTTTTATTTGAATTTTATTTTATTTTTTTATACAGTAGGTTCTTATTAGTCATCCATATTATACATATCAGTGTATATATGTCAATCCCAATCTCCCAATTCATCCCACCACCACGCCGCTGCCACTGCTTTCCCACTTTGGTGTCCATACGTTTGTTCTCTACATCTGTGTCTCAATTTCTTCACTGAAAACCAGTATATTTGTACCATTCTTAGGTTCCACATATATGAGTTAATAAACGATATTTGTTTTTCTCTTTCTGACTTACTTCACGCTGTATGACAGTCTCTAAATTCATCCACGTCTATACAAATAAACCAATTTCGTGCCATTTTATGGCTGAGTAATATTCCATTGTATATATGTACCACATCTTATTTATCCATTCATCTGTCGATGGGCATTTAGGTTGCTTCCATGACCTGGCTATTGTAAATAGTGCTGCAGTGAACACTGGAGGGCATGTGTCTTTTTGAATTATGGTTTTGTCTGGGTATATGCCCAGTAGTGGGATTGCTGGGTCATATGGTAGTTCTATTTTTAGTTTTTTAAGGAACCTCCATACTGTTCTCCATAGGGGCTGTATCAATTTACATTCCCACCAACAGTGCAAGAGGGTTCCCATTTCTCCACACCCTCTCTAGCATTTCTTCTTTGTAGATTTTCTGATGATGCCCATTCTAACTGGTGTGAGGTGATACCGTATTGTAGGTTCGATTTGCATTTCTCTAATAATTAGTGATGTTGAGCAGCTTTTCGTGTGCTTCTTGGCCATCTGTATGTCTTCTTTGGAGAAATGTCTAGGTCTTCTGCCGATTTTTTGAGTGGGTGGTTTGTTTTTTTTTAATATTGAGCTGCATGAGCTGTTTATATACTTTGGAGATTAATCCATTGTCTGCTGATTCGTTTGCAAATATTTTCTCCCATTCTGAGGGTTGTCTTTTCATCTTCTTTGTAGTTTCCTTTGCTGTGCAAAAGAGTTTAAGTTTCATTAGGTCCCGTTTGTTTATTTTTGTTTTTATTTCCATTACTCTAGGAGGTGAATCAAAAAAGATCTTGCTGTGATTTATGTCAAAGAGTGTTCTTCCTATGTTTCCCTTTAAGGTTTTATAGTGTCCAGTCTTACATTTAGGTCTTTAATCCATTTTGAGGTTATTTTTTGTATGCTGTTAGGGAGTGTTCTAATTTCACTCTTTTACATGTAGCTGCCCAGTTTTCCCAGCACCATTTATTGAAGAGGCTGTCTTTTTTCCATTGTATATCCTTGCCTCCTTTGTCATAGATTAGTTGATCATAGGTGCGTGGGTTTATCTCTGGGCTTTCTATCCTTTTCCATTGATCTATATTTCTGTTTCTGTGCCAGTAACATATTGTCTTGATTACTGTAGCTTTGTAGTATAGTCTGAAGTCAGGGGCCCTGATTCCTCCAGCTCCATTTTTTTCCCTCAAGATTGCTTTGGTTATTCAGGGTCTTTTGTGTCTCCATACAAATTTTAAGATTTTTTGTTCTAGTTCTATAAAAAATGCCATTGGTAATTTCATAGAGATTGCAATGAATCTGGAGATTGCTTTGGGTAGTACAGTCACTTTCACAATGTTGATTCTTCCAATCTAAGAACATGGTATATCTCTCCATCTGTTGGTATCTTTAATTCCTTTCAACAGTGTCTTGCAGTTTTCGGCATACAGGTCTTTTTTCTCTTTAGGTAGTTATATTCCTAGGTATTTTATTCTCTTTGTTGCAATGGTAAATGGGAGTGTTTCCTTAATTTCTTTTTCCGATTTTTCATCATTACTGTATAGGAATGCAAGAGATTTCTGTGCATTAATTTTGTATCCTGCAACTTTACCAAATTCATTGATTAGCTCTAGTAGTGGCATCTTTAGGGTTCTCTAAGTATAGTATCTTGTCATCTGCAAACAGTGACAATTTTACTTCTCTTCTAATTTGGATTCCTTTTATTTCTTTTTCTTCTCTGATTGCCATGGCGAGGACTCCCAAAACTATGTTGAATAATAGTGGAGAGAGTGGACATCCTTGTCTTGCTCCTGATCTTAGAGGGAATGCTTTGAGTTTTTAACCAATGAGAATGATGTTTGCTGTGGGTTTGTCATATATGGCCTTTATTGTGTTGAGGTAGTTTCCCTCTGTGCCCCGTTTCTGGAGAGTTTTTATCGTAAATGGGTATTGAATTTTGTCAAAAGCTTTTTCTGCATCTATTGAGATGATCATATGGTTTTTCTTCTTTAATTTGTTAATGTGGTGTATCACATTGATTGATTTGTGTGTATTGAAGAATACTTGCATCTCTGGGATAAACCCCACTTGATCATGGTGTATGATCCTTTTAATGTGTTGTTAGATTCTGTTTGCTACTGTTTTGTTGAGGATCTTTGCATCTATATTCATCAGTGATATTGGTCTGTAATTTTCTTTTTTTGTAGTATCTTTGTCTGATTTTGGTATCAGGGTGATGGTGGCCTCATAGAATGAATTTGGGAGTGTTCCTTCCTCCGCAGTTTTTTGGAAGAGTTTGAGAAGGATGGGTGTTAGCTCTTCTCTAAAGTTTTGATAGAATTCACCTGTGAAGCCATCTGGTCCTGGACTTTTGTTTGTTGGAAGACTTTTAATCACAGTTTCAATTTCAGTGCTTGTGATTGGTCTGTTCATATTTTCTATTTCTTCCTGGTTCAGTCTTGTAAGTTTATACCTTTCTAAGAATTTGTCCATTTCTTCCAGGTTGTCCATTTTATTGGTATAGAGTTGTATGTAGTAGTCTCTTAGGACACTTTGTATTTCTGTGGTGTCTGTTGTAACTTCTCCTTTTTCATTTCTAATTTTATTGATTTGAGTCCTCTCCCTCTATTTCTTGATGAGTCTGGTTAATGGTTTTTCAATTTTGTTTATCTTCTCAAAGAACCAGCTTTTAGTTTTATTGATTTTTGCTATTGTTTTCTTTGTTTCTATTTCATTTATTTCTGCTCTGATATTTATGATTTCTTTCCTTCTGCTAACTTTGAGTTTGTTTGTTCTTCTTTTTTTAGTTCCTTTAGGTGTAAGGTTAGATTGTTTATTTGAGCTTTTTCTTGTTTCTTGAGGTAGGCTTGTATACCTCTAAACTTCCCTGTTAGAACTGCTTTTGCTGCATCCCATAGGTTTTGTATTGTCGTGTTTTCATTGTCATTTGCCTCTAGGTATTTTTTGATTTCGCTTTTGATTTCTTCAGTGATCTCTTGGTTATTTAGTAACGTATTGTTTAGCGTCCATGTGTTTGTGTTTTTTACGTTTTTTTCCCTGTCATTGATTTCTAATTTCATAGTGTTGTGGTCAGAAAAGATGTTTGATATGATTTCAGTTTTCTTAAATTTACTGAGGCTTGATTTGTGATCCAGGATGTGGTCTATCCTGGAGAATGTTCCGTGTGCACTTGAGACGAAAGTGTAATCTGCTCTTTTGGGATGTAATGTCTTATAAATATCAGTTAAATCTATCTGGTCTGTTGTGTCATTTAAAGATTGTGTGTCCTAATTAATTTTCTGGTTGGATGATCTGTCGATTGGTTTAAGTGAGGTGTTAAAGCCCCTACTATTATTGTGTTACTGTCAATTTCCTCTTTTATAGATGTTAGCAATTGCCTTATATATTGATGTGCATCTATGTTGGGTGCATATATATTTATAATTGTTATATCTTCTTCTTGGTTTGATCCCTTGATCATTATGTAGTGTTTTTCCTTTTCTCTTGTAACATTCTTTATATTGAAGTCTATTTTATCCGATATGAGTATTGCTACTCTAGCTTTCTTTTGATTTCCATTTGCATGGAATATCTTTTTCCATCCTCACTTTCAGTCTGAATGTGTCCCTAGGTCTGAAATGGGTCTCTTGTAGACAGCATATATATGGGTCTTGTGTTTTTATCTATTCAACAAGCCTGTGTCTTTTGGTTGGAGCATTTAATCCGTTCATGTTTAAGGTAATTATCAATATGTATGTTCCTATTACCATTTTCTTAATTGTTTTGGGTTTGTTTTTGTAGGTCCTTTAATTCTCTTGTGTTTCTCACTTAGAGAAGTTCCTTTAGCATTTGTTGTAGAGCTGGTTTGGTGGTTCTGAATTTCCTTAGCTTTTGCTTGTCTGTAAAGCTTTTGATTTCTCCATCGAATCTGAATGAGATCCTTGTTGGGTAGAGTAATCTTGGTTGTAGGTTCTTCCCTTTCATCACTTTAAGTATGTCATGCCACTCGCTTCTGGCTTGTAGAGTTTCTGCTGAGAAATCAGCTATTAACCTTATGGGAGTTCCCTTGCATGTTATTTGTCATTCTTCCCTTGCTGCTTTCAATAATTTTTCTTTGTCTTTAATTTTTGCCAATTTGATTACTATGTGTCTCAGCGTGTTTCTCCTTGGGTTTATCCTGTATGTGATTCTCTGCACTTCCTGGACTTGGGTGGCTATTTCCTTTACCATGTTAGGGAAGTTTTCGACTACAATCTCTTCAAATGTTTTCTCGGGTTCTTTCTCTCTCTCTTCTCCTTCTGGGACCCCTATAATGCTAATGTTGTTGCGTTTAATGTTGTCCCAGAGGTCTCATGCTGTCTTCATTTCTTTTCATTCTTTTTTCTTTATTCTGTTCTGCAGCAATGAATTCCACCATTCTGTCTTCAGGTCACTTATCCATTCTTCCTCAGTTATTCTGCTATTTATTTCTTCTAGTGTATTTTTCTTTTTAGTTATGGTGTTGTTCATCTCTGTTTGTACTTTAGTTCTTCTAGATCTTTGTTAATAATTTCTTGCATCTTCTTGAGCTTTGCCTCCATTCTTTTTCTGAGGTCCTGGATCATCTTCACTATCATTATTCTGAATTCTTTTTCTGGAAGGTTGCCTATCTCCAATTCATTTTGTTTTTTTTTCTGTGTTTTGTTTTTTTTTTTTCCTGTGGTTTTATCTTGTTCCTTCATCTGGTACATAGCCCTCTGCCTTTTCATCTTGTCTATCATTCTGTGAATGTTGTTTTTGTTCCACAGGCTGCAGGATTGTAGTTCTTCTTGCTTCTTCTGTCTGCTCTCTGCTAGTGTCAGAGGGTCTCCTGCAGAGGCAGGAGGTGACTGTGGCTCACTGCAGGGACAAGGACACTGGCAGAAGAAGGTCTGGGAAGTACCCCTTGGCATGAGCCCTCCCAGTCTGCCATTAGCTACACCAAACAATCTGAATCCTACAAGATCTTTTTTGATATACCTCCTGCTAGTGTTGGGGCATCTCCTGCAGAGATGGGAGGTGGCTGTGGCTCACTGTGAGGACAAGGACACTAGCAGCAGAAGTTCTGGCAAGTACTCCTTGGCGTTAGCCCTCCCAGAGTCCGCCATTAGCCCCACCAAAGAGCTGGGTTGGCTCCAATGTTGGGTCACCTCAGGACAAACATCCAAGTGTCTTCTTTTAAACTTCATAATTTATGAGGGCTAAGGGTGTTGCTTTGTAAACTTATTCCAAAAGTCTTGCAATTCTTCAGGATATTTCATCAAATAGTTTTCTTAATAATCTCCTTATGTTCACTTAGTGATGGAGTACTCTTTTATTTAAATGTGGGTTTCATTGTTGGACGGGAATAAGGAAAACTCATTTTTATGACATGCTTATTATGTGCCAAGTACATTCCTTTTACATTAATGTCTAAATCTGTTCCTCATGGAAAACCTTTAATGTACATATTATTTACTTTTTCACACATGATGAAACTAAGGTTCAGAGATTTTTAAAACCATACTCTAATTCATCCAGCAGAACAGGAATTCAAATTCTAGGCTGTCCCTAAAGTTCATGCTCTTAAGTAATCTGAAGTCGGGCAAGTGAAAATTATATTTTTCAAAGGCAGCGTTTGAATGTGGTACAGTGCAACATTGTGTTACATGGTTCTTAAACATGGAACAAGTTCTGAAGTCAACAACTTTTCACACGTCTTGAATAGCACCATCATGGATTCTCAAATCTTCCTGAACCATAAATCCCCATTAATAAATGGCGGCCATGTGCGCACACACACACATTCTTGCATATTCTATTAGGAGGTATACTGATTCTGGATTAGGGATGCTTGAAATAAATGAACAGTATCCAAAGGCATTTAATTTCAAAAGACATCGCTGATTTATCTTGTCTGTCTTGAAAGATCATGTTCATTCCTAGTCACAGTTTAAATAGACTCTATACTTGATACAATCTGTAGAAAAATGTTTACTACTCAAAATTGTCTTCACGATTCATCAACAGTCTTTAGCATTGTTTGTTCACCTTCAGTTTCTGCTACTGTTTACTAATAGTTTGGGAAAGGAAGTGGGGTGCTCTACCGCCAATAATATTATTATCTGTATTTTCTTATGGTTTCTTGTGAAGTTCAGGTATAGGAGGTGGTTGAAACTAATAGCTAAATGAGCTGTGATGGTTTCGCTGTGGATTTCATCAATCCAATACTTTAATGCCATTAATATAGATAGTTGAGAGCTATACAAACATCCACCTTGCAAATGGATTTAAGTTTTAGAGATTTTAGAGCCATCAGAAATTACATACATCTTCCAACCCACTAATATGGACTGGTGTCATAGAGTGGGGCTAGTCCATCACTGAAATATATTAAATAAGAGAAGGAAGACACATTTTTCAGGCTTAAGAAGATACACTCTTGATTTTTGTTTTTAATATTTATTTATTTATTTTTGGTTGCATTGGGTCTTAGTTGAGGTACATGGGATCTTTCATTGTGGTGCATGGGCTTTTCTCTAGTTGTGGCACTCGGTCTCCAGAGCATGTGGGCTCAGTAGTTGCTGCATGCAGGCTTAGTTGCCCCGTGGCATGTGGGATCTTAGTTCCCCGAACAGGGATTGAACCTGCATCCCCTGCATTGGAAGGTGGATTCTCAACCACCGGGCCACCAGGGAAGTCCCCTGGGATATACACTATTGTTGATTATCAGCAAACTAAATTAAATGTCAGCTCATCTCAATGTATAAAAATACCATCATCATTATCACAGCTTACATACCTCTTCTGTTGTTTTGGTTTAGTATTAAAAAAAAAAAGTTCAGCTCTACCAGTGTTATCTTGGGAGCACAAATGAGCCATGGGTAAGACAGAGATAGATTCTAAGTACTAGCAACATTGCTATCATGCTGTTAACATACTCTGTCTCTCTCTGTAGGGTAGAAATATGTCAGTGCTGTTACTTTTGCCAACATTCTACTCATATCACCAATCTTTGATGTTACAGCTAAAAAACACAATGCTCATGAAGTATTTTCAGCCTCATTCCTTAATCAGTAGCTGAAAATGTTGAACCTTTTCACAATGATCTTAAAATTGAGCTTATTAGAATAGGTTTTAATAACTTACCTTTTTTTTTGGTGGTATGCGGGCCTCTCACTGTTGTGGCCTCTCCCATTGCGGAGCACAGGCTCCAGGCGCGCAGGCTCAGTGGCCATGGCTCATGGGTCCAGCTGCTCCGTGGCATGTGGGATCTTCCCGGACCGGGGCATGAACCCGTGTCCCCTGCATCAGCAGGCAGACTCTCAACCACTGCGCCACCAGGGAAGCCCCATAACTTACCATTTTTAAATAATTTGTGTGTGTGGTGGTGTGGGCAGCCCTATGAGTTTTATGACTGATGGTAAGAATTTAACTTGTCTTAAATGCATTCTTACTCTACTGTGAAATTTCTCTTCTATTTCACTTGATGGAAATATACTTATTGAGATTATAAAACCTAAGTAGCACAGAAAGGAATTTCTAATCTTTTTTTTCTTGCCTCCCTTTCACTTATTTTTTACACACTTAAAATATTTTAAGAAAAATAAGTGTAAAGAAAATATGATCCTACTCTATTTTTAATGCATTTCTGAGAGGTACTGCTATTTTCCTCTTCTATCATAACACACACTGGGATCACGATATTTAATTTCTCTGATCTCTCTGCTGTTTCAGTTTAGCATCACAGCTCCACATTGTGTTGGCTGAAGATCATTTGATCTTTTATTTTTTTCCATATTCACCCCTTCCACATTGTCCCATTTCTAAGTCTGTTGGCTGAAGATCATTTGATCTTTTATTTTTTTCCATATTCACCGCTTCCACATTGTCCCATTTCTAAGTCATAAGTATTGAATTATTATTAACACTTTCAAGCTGTTTTTTAAAACAATAGGCGTGGTGATTTGAGGGCTTTCTATCTTTGGAGAGAAAAGAAAAAAGCTAACTAGAAAACACAACTCTGTATCTCCAGGACCATATATAGAGAGTTAATGTAAGCAGTGAGTTAGTGAGAACTTGTGAACAAAGGAATAAGAGAAAAAAAAATGTAAAGATATCATGATTTTTTTTTATTATGGGAACTATTTCAGTGTCCATAAATTGTATAGTACTTAATGTGAATGAAATAATTCACTTGGGACCATGTACATTTACCTGAAGAGAACAAAATATCCTTTACTGCAAGATATCTGTATGTCCAGCTGGAAAGCTCAAAGGAAAGAGGAGGTTACTTCTTGCTTATATACCAGTCTGGATTGGGTGCTGCTGGTTGAGAGAGTCTTCTCCATCTGGTCATTCAGGGACCCAGGCCCGTGGTGTGCAGTTGCCTTCAACTGGTTATTTCTAAGCCTTCCAGGGTCCTCAGAGTTCCAGCCTGCACAAGGCAGGAAAAGAGCTTGGCGGAAGGTGTTTGAGAAGTTGTGCGGGTTTTGTCTGGAAGTAATGATGTTCCCATTGTTGAAAACATAGTTACAAGGATGTTGATGCTTACATGCAAGGAAACCTGGGTGATGTGGTCTAGCCACGCACTTGGAAAGGGGAAAAAATTCTTACGTAGAGAGCTGGCCGTCTCCAGAGATGTTTCTGAGAGTACCTTATTAGCCTCTTTAATCATCTTCTTACATAACTAAAAGAATAAACCTGTTTAAAGAACAAAAAAGATGCCAAATCACAATCAATACATTTTGTCTATATAGTTTTGCTATGTCTCTCTTTAGAGATTCACTGAATGAGTGAATATTGTGTTTTTAATATGTACTTTTTTGTTTATTTTGCCCAGAGACAAAGTAGTATAATTATGTTTCTTGAGTTTATGTCTTTTCTTCTTAATTCAATTATCAAGCCTTTGGAGGCAAGAGGATTTTTTCCTCTTTATATGCGTAATGGCAAAGATTGAGGCATGCAGTAATAATCTCTAAATGTAACTGAATTATTCAGAGCTTCTTATTTTATTTTTCAAAGAGAAAATCAAACTTAGGGCTATTTATAATCCTTCAGTGTGCTTATGAACTTAAGTGACATCTGCTGATATTAGAAGTTACCTTTAATCAGGGTGGGGTTCCATGATTAAAACACTAATTGTTGCTGATACACTGCTAATCAAGGATTAAATTACAATTCAGCAGAACAAATTTAGTCATCAAAAGAAACAGAAATGCCTGCAACATAAAAAGGAGACTATACCATTCAGCTGAACAGTTTATTTTGTAGCTTCATAATGGGTCCTTTGATCAGGTCTAGGGCAGAGATTCCCGTTCACTCTGCATCATGGCACACAGAGATAACGATAATGTAAAAGGCAAGGTTTTTCATGTCCACTTAAGTTTGGCCTAGCTGCTCTGTCGTGTGCATACCTAGTATTTTAGGAGTCTAGATGGGCATTTCTTGTGTTGACAACAATTCCAATTTCTTACCATTGAGATGCTGAATAGATACCATCACAGAAATGTTTGGGTGCTATGTCATAATTTTAGGAAAGAAAAGAAAAAATCTTATACTGACATACATGTCTTGTTTTTGTTGAATAGGTGATAGTAATGGAGAAACATACTCAAAATTCTCCATCTGTTGCTATACAGTAAACAGTAAAATTAAATAGTAAGTTTAAAATTTAACCTAAACTTGTTGAGACTCATTGTCACAGATGGCACGATTACCTTGTAAAGTTGTTTTCCTGTCTTAGCATGACTTATTTGATAGAGACCCAGGCAAAATAAAGATTAGAAAAAGTTTTCTGTGCTGTTGGCTCAGCAGAAATGGAGAGGTGATTTGTCATTATAAACCATATTGTTGATATTCAGAAAATTTTTTTTCCTTACTGAGAATATGAGTTGCCTAATGGTAGCATCTGTTGTTGGCCCAGTAGGCAGGCAATGGGCTGGAAGTGATGCCAGCTTGGATGCATGAACCCCTGGCAGCTCTTGAGTGGAGAGCTGGCCCAGGCACCCTCAGGGGGTTAATAGTTCAGGCTCTCCAGAACCAGAACATGAAAACAGTGGATTTCTTGTGTGTGTGTGTGTGTGTATGTAGCTTGTGGGATGCATGGACAGCAGGCACAGCTGTTCAGAAGCTACAAAGTACCTGCTGCCATGAACTTCATGATGGTTTATAAGGAGGGAGTTACTGAAAGATTTGAGCATTGCTCTATGTCACTTCAGGTCTCAGAAAGGGACTCCATTTATTTACTGACAGTAATACCAACAATTCCTGAAATTCAGTAAATTATATAACAAATATTAGAATGAATTATTTACATTAAAATGTATGCCTAACAAGCAATTTTGTAATGTATCTTTTTGTTTATATTGAGACTAAAAGAGAGCATATTTACTCATATGTTAATCTATTTTAGCATGCAAGGTGATAAATATAACATTGTCCCTTTGTATAAGCATGTGTAGATGAAATAGGATTATTCTATTCACATAAATATGACCATCGTTTTGTAAATTAAAATACCGCCTGTTTACCTCATGAATCAAAAAGTACAGGCTTAATTAATTTTTGTTAGTCCTGTGTGATGTTCCATTGTATAGCGTTGTGTATTTAGTCATTTCTCTATTGAAAAATATTTTTCAATTTTTAAACAATTGTTGCTTGCTTTTTGTCACCTTCAATATAATCAGTTTTCAATATACACTCTTGAGCTTATATTTTATATTCTAGCATTTTTATTTCTTTTGGAAAGTTTTCCCAAATAGAATTTCCTGATTATTTTCTGTTTTTGCACATCCTTGTCAAGACTAGTTATCAATTTGTGTTTTGTTTTCTTTTTTAATTTTGGCAAGCTGGTAAGTAAAATTATAATATCACTGTTATTTAATTAACGTTTCTGTATTATCTAATGGAGTTAAACCTATATTCGTATAGGTATTATCTATATAAATCAACTCTTCTGAGAGTTTCCTCGTCATGGGCTTTTTTAAAAAATTTCATTTTAGCCCTTTTTAAAAAAAATAAATTTATTTTTTTATTTATTTTTGACTGCGTTGGGTCTTCATTGCTGCCCACGGGCTTTCTCTAGTTGTGGAGAGCGGGGGCTACTCTTCGTTGCTTCATTTTATACAAACTATTTCTAAAGAATAATGTATACCACTTACTAGTTTAATGTATTACATATCTATTTTTTCTTTTGCTTTGTTTATGGTATATTTCTCCATGCAAATATATTATGTGTAATTTGTAGTTAAACTACTATTCCCCTTTATGACAACTCTATTCTCTGAATAGCTTAGAAACCCCCAGCCCCCCAATGTTATAGAAATATTCTCCTAAACATTTTTTGTTACTTATTTTAAAGATGTTTATATCTAATCTACAATTGACATGAAACTTATTTTTCTATATTTTTACAAGGTGAAGGGCTAATTTTCTTATTTCTCTTTGAGCAGCTACTCTTAACCACATCCTATATTTAATAACTTTTTATGTACCAAACTGAAATGATACCTTATCTTACACAATGCTATATACTATATTTGGATCATTTCCTAGACTCTCTATCCTGTTCAACTAATCCATCCATTTTTTTCTTAATACCATATCATTTAATACAGTCACTCATATTATAATTTAGTATCCTTTAAAGTAAGCACTTTCCATTTTTATTTTAATTTAAATTATCTTATAATATTCTGATTAGAATTATAATAAGTTTACATGAACATTTAAATAATTAAATCATGACTGATTTCTCTGTTAAGGACCTCTTACTTTATATTCATTCAATAAGATTTGATAACTATCTTTGTCTTCATATATATCCCATACTTTTCCGATTTAATTTATTCAGGGATATTTTACACATATTTTTCCATTTTTATTAAAATGTAATTTCCATTTGAAATTCAAAAAGATTCTTGCTAATGTATTAAAACTGTTGATTTCTGTATATGCAGCTAGTCTTCAGCCACATTAAAAATATCTAGTTCATCATGTTTGCAGAGAAGTCTTTTCTAAATTTATAATCATAGGGTCTTCCCTGGTGGCACAGTGGTTGAGAGTCCACCTGCCGATGCAGGGGACACGAGTTCGTGCCCCGGTCCAGGAAGATCCCACATGCCGTGGAGCTGCTAGGCCCGTGAGCCATCGCCGCTGAGCCTACACATCTAGCGCCTGTGCTCTGCAACGGGAGAGGCCACAATAGTGAGAGGCCTGTGTACCGCAAAAAAAAAAAAAAAAATTATAATCATAAAATGCAGTTAAATTTATTTTGCTAAACATTAATTTTCTTACCTTATTGCAACTGGCTAGAACCCCCAAAATAATACCAAAAATCTCTGGTGAGTTTTATTCTTGATTTTACTGAACCTGGATTTAGCAATTTATTATTTGGTATGCTATCTTTTGGAGAACTTTAGCTAATATTCTTTATAATATTTCATTGTTTTATCTATATTCTGATGCTACTGAGTTTTTAAGCTGGGAATAACTTGTATTTTTTTCTCTTCTATTGGTGTAAATATATTGAATAAACATTAGTATGTTTATAGATAATATTGTTACATGTGAAGTTTAGAAGTTACATGGATACTGCATGTATAGAATACTAATGTAAAGAAAGCACTAAGATGAGCAGGAATTTATATACAATTTAAAACAAAGATGTTTTGATTTTATCTCAGAATGATAAATCTCAAACAATTTAAGTTCTATAAAGCTTTTAGCCTTGTCAGATGGTCTATGTGTTGAGGAACAAAAGTACTTAGTTTGGAGTTATTTAAAACATTAAAAGCCACTATACGATTTAAAATAAATAAAGGTTTATAACCTCATCCCACAAAATAACTTTTAGGTTTTAAGTAATTTTACGAATTATTCTAGCTTCAACAAGTATTAGAAGATTCTCCATTATATTAAAGAATGTTGGAGAATTTTGTTAAGATTCTTAAACTTTGTTTCAGATTTGCTTCAAATTCTGAAAAGGTATTTTTGCATCAAATCTTCTTAAAAGGAATTCAATATTGCTGTCTCACTCTCTGTGACAAAATATTCATATATATATGTACATTAATATATTTTTTAAGTTTTAATTACCAATTCCACATTCTTTTAAAACTTTTAGTTTAAAACTTAAGTACTATGGAAGAATTTTCTCAGCAGAATGGAGATTTTCTCCATTAGTTATTTGACACCCAGTGTTCTGTCCTGTTTCAAAAATCCTTTCTTGAATTTTATATAACTCTTTTAAAAAATGAAGCTTCTAAAAGGCTACATTTTAAGACATTCTTCAATACAGCAGACATATATTAAAGTGTGAGCAATTTCTTTGAAAAAAATCAGACTCATTCAAACCATTCTGGTGATTCAAATGGATTGATACTCAGAGAATATAACTGTGTGGAGGATGTAGAATAGTTTTTGAACCAGTTATAAATATTTATAAATGAATTGTGAGGGAGATCTTTACGAAGAAAATGAAATGTGTTGCCATTGGCTAAATACCATTTTCTTTGTTAATTATAAATATTGAGGGTTCTGTAGGTTCATTCATGTTTAACCTAATCCCTGGATAAGCAAAATATATGACAAATCGTAGTTCTGAAATATTGAAAACACTGTGACATTTTTATTTTCCCTTAAGCATGAATTGTACATTAATAGGTAATTTTAAGAAAGAAATAATACAATTAAGCATTTAAATCATCTTTTCCTAAATCACATGTTTGGAATTTGGAATTAAAAAAACAAAAACAAGAGCAAAACCAAAATCATGGTTAGTCATGTTGTTGAAGTTTGCAATTACCCAAAGCAAAGAATTGTTTACTTTAAATCTTAACCTCCACATCCTGGTAGGCAGAGCAAAGTCAGTGTCTCACAGTCTGTCTTCACATTATTTTGTCTTTGCTCCCAAAAATCTTAACTCTGATTATGTGCTGTAGAAATAAAACAGATATAAAATCAGTTCAAAAACAACGCCCCAAGCCAGTGAAAACAAGTGGAACATTTTTTTTCCAGAGAGAACATTTAAAATGTTGCACTAAATCAACTAAATAATGTAAAGATAATAGCATATTGCTACTCTCATTTGCTACTCTAATTGTTCCACATTTATGGAGTTCTGCCCTGGGTAGTTTTAATAGCAGTTGTTAACCACTGTCATTAATCAGCAACCTTATTACAGTTCAAAATGGAATTGTAATTGAAACACTTGAACAAGTTAAAATTGACAATAAACTTACAGTCGGATAGGATTTGCTTAATGAACTTGATGTAATAAAATTTTAATTGTTGTTGAGCATTTACAGGATATATTGCCCAGAAGTTTTAAAATTTATAATTAACCCATAACAATTCAAGGGAGTAAGTTCATACCAGAAAGCAAAAGGCAAGTTACAATTAAACATAACGTTATTCCTAATTTTATGGAAATAGTAATGATTTTCCTCTTCCTGCAGTCTTCTACTCTTCTATTTTTTTTCTTCTTTTCTTGATAGGTGAATTTTTTTTTTTTTTTTTTTTGCTGCCTGTGAGATGTAATTTGTGTGGCAAGAAGAAATCTTGCTTAACTCCACATATCTTATTCACTGGCCACAATGTCTGAATATTTATGAGAATACATTATATCCAAATTTTTAGATCTTAGAGTCAAATGTATGGGATCTGTTTCTCCACACACCACATTCACGTTTAATACCTGTGGGCACCAGTATCTGTATCTATAAAATAGCAATAGCTATCTGTTTGTTGTGAGAATCAGAGTAGATGGTAAACATATAATAAATGTTACTTTATTATTATTTAAAGTTTGGAATTTCCACTTAAGTGATCTCATTTAATCTTTAAAATAAATTAAATCCGAGTAGGTATTTTCAGGTGATTGTCAAGAAACTAGCTGATTAACTGAATAGGACCCATATTAGGTACCTGGTGACCTAGCAGGATTGAGATGTAAGTTGTGAATAAAAAACCCCAATCTTTAGAGTATGAAACACAAGGTCTGACCATGCAGAGCACTGCAGAATTATTCTTGGTTAGCAGGGTGGAAAGTGAGGTTTGTAGTCCACAAAAGAATATAGAGTTGGGGGCTTCCCTGGTGGCGCAGTGTTTGAGAGTCCGCCTGCCGATGCAGGGGACGCGGGTTCGTGCCCTGGTCTGGGAAGATCCCACATGCCGCGGAGCGGCTGGGGCCGTGAGTCATGGCCGCTGAGCCTGCGCGTCCGGAGCCTGTGCTCCGCAACGGGAGAGGCCACAACAGTGAGAGGCCCGCGTACCGCAAAAAAAAAAAAAAAAAAGAATATAGAGTTGCTGAAAGTGAATCCAAAATGTCTGAAAAGAAGGTAGATATTGAAAGCTGTTCATTCATTCCTTATTTAGCAATGTCCCCCACCCCCTTCCTAGAAACTCAGCTGACTTTAAAAATGTGGGAAACATGCCTTGTTTGCCTGAGGGAAGAAAGTTTAAACAGATAAGCTTTTGATCAAATATTTATGATTATGTTTCTTAAATATCTTTCTGAAACTCTCCATAGTCTAGAAAATAGACTTCACTAGAACACTGTACTTAATATGTCATTTTTCTTTTTAATTTACAAAAGTATTACATGAACCATTTTCTTTAAAGTTGTTTCAAGCAATGTTTAGTCACCTACATGCAGTAAATGCAATTGATTCTCTTTACAGAGATATACACTCCTCCTACTTCTGTGCCCCTTTCCAGATAAAACTCCTAACAGTTTGTTCGAGAGAACTTCCTTGTCTCTTGGGAAGCTCTCTCTACCTCTGATTTTGCTTACATCGTTATAAATAAATAATATGTAAACAAATACTTGGTAATACATTTTGTAAACAAATTTGCTGAGTTTGGTGATTTGACCCTCTCCTTTAAATATATATCTTGGGAAGCTTTCATGTCAATACAGTATTTTTTTAATGTGATATATGTGTGTGTGTGTGTGTGTGTGTGTGAGTATTTATATATAATGCTCTGTAACATAATTTATTTAAGCACTCCCATAAAGATGGCACTAAGTTTGCTTCCATTTTTCAGGTGCTGCTCATCCACATCCTTACCTTTGAGCATAAGCATAAGCCTTTCTGTAGTGTATACTTCAGAAGCAAAATTACTCATCTTAATGGTGTTTATATCATAATTCTGACAGTTGTAGCCATATTCTCTAAAAAAGTAATTAACAGTCCACAACCCCATGAAAGTATATCATTATGTATTTCACTAACAATGGATATTATTCATGTATTTTAATATTTGCCAATCCAATAGAAAATTATTTTAATTGATGCTTCAGTTTGTGTTTTCTCAATTATTAGTGATCTGAAGCATATTTTTACACTTGATTATTTGTATTTTTATATTTTGTGCAATACTATTAAAACCTGAATTATATTGTTTTGTCTTTTTATTGATATTTAGCCTTTTTTATGTATCTACATATATTCTGAAAATCTTTTTCTTTATATGCTATGATTTTTATGTCTTTAACAGGAAAAGTTCTTCAACTTGATGATTATGAAAACACTGTCCAATAATTTTTATTTTCATAAACTTAAACCTTTTTTCTTTTATTTTCTTTCTTTTTGCGGTACGCGGGCCTCTCACTGTTGTGGCCTCTCCCGTTGCGGAGCACAGGCTCCGGATGCGCAGGCTCAGCGGCCATGGCTCACAGGCCCAGCTGCTCCGCGGCATGTGGGATCTTCCCAGACCGGGTCACGAGCCCGTGTCCCCTGCATCGGCAGGCGGACTTTCAACCACTGCACCACCAGGGAAGCCCCCTTTTAAATATAGGCATTTAATCCATCTAGAAATTATATCTTTGGTTGCTGAAGATAGAGAGTACATTATTAGCCAGTTGTCTGAGATACAATTATTGAATATATCATTTTATCAGTAAAATGAAAGAACATTTCATCACATACTAAGAATCCTATGGACCCTATGTTGTGTCATATTGATTTACTTAAATATTTATGAACAAAACAATGTTTTAATTAGGAAAGATTTGTGGTTACCTCATAGGTAACAACTCATTCATTTTGTTCAAAGTTTTCATAGTTATTCATGCTCATTATATCTTCCCAGTGAATTTTAGTATAAGCTGACTGAGTTATTCATAAAATATTTTTGGTTTGTTTATTTTGGTTAGCTTATTTTGAGAAAACTGACTTCTTTACATTAAGAATCTTCCCATCCAGAAACATACATGTCTCTCCATTTGGTTACATTGTCTCTCATGCATTCCGATAGCATTTAATATATAATTCCCATGGGTATGACAGCTCTTATGAGATATCTTCCAAAGTACTTGAGTGATCTGTGTGCTCTAGTAAGTCTTTCCTTGTTTGTTGGTTCTTTCAGTTGTCTATATTTGCACCTCACTTTATGGTGTTTGATTTTTCTCAAAAAATGTGACAGATTTTGGATGTTTGCTCATCTTTTCATTTTACTCTGCATGAAAATCATGATGTTCTATTAAATGAAGTGTCCATAATTTGGTTACTTGGTATCAGATATCTCTTTTATTACTGAAAATATTTATTTGGACATAGATTTTAAATCTTCTTAAAGTGTGTCTTAATGGATAGCTTCATTTTACTTTCATCTGTTTTCTATTCATTTCAATTTTGAATCACATATGATCAAGCACTTTTCATTTACTTTGGAGCTCCTAAAAATACTATAGACAATTTATTATTTTCTCAGGAATAAGTATATTTTTAGAAAGAAGCTCTTTATATTTAATGCTATTTTTGTCTCTTTTGTACTTTGCAGATTCTTTTAGGCTTCATATTCCTGTTGATTATTTTGAAGTGCTGCAAATACGTTTCAGCTTACACTTTCTCATAAATATTGTGGGTGGCTTTTATTTAGATTACTTCAGTTTTTACAGCTGGTATAAGAATCTTATTCCTTTGAGCTGAGATATGAGGATACATTAAATGAATTTTTATTGTCAGTTTAAACAATTAGTATCAAGAAGAGGACTAACCTGGATTCATGAGATATTTTGTAAAGCAATTTTCTCTACATTGAAACTTCATGAGCAGAGGCAAATGTTTCCATATTTGATTATTTTAATGTCTCTTCTATATTCAAAGTATAGGCTAAGATTTTGAGATTCCATTTCTGCTTCTTTTATTGCAGATTCAGGAAAGTGACTAGTTCTCTTAAGATGTACCCCTCTCACAGCAAATGTACATCTGTGTAAGGGTGGATGTGAGACAGTAGTTGGAAGCTGCATAGATGGGAATTTGCCAAAAAGTTTTATCTTTGGTGGACTTAGCAACACCCCTACAGAGCACATCTGCTGCTGTTTTACAAAGTTAACATGATCACAAATGTGCTTTGTTTATCCTAAAGTCTTGTCTTCATCTGTCACATCTAAAAGTAAGTCAGAATGCTCAGCTTTTCAGGAAAGTAGTGTCCTTGATTGGAATAAAGTCATGTGCCAGGACTACATTGTTTAGCGCTTAGCCCTGCTGTTCATTGGCTTAATATTTGTTGTGTTTATGGTTAATTTTTCATTCTTGGTAAGTACCTTGGAAGTTTTCTGATCTACATAAAATTGTCTTCAAGTGGATTCAGGCTATATTTCCTAAGATTCACCTTTTCCTCTACCCCAGCTCTCCAAATAGCAGTCGTTTAAGTTATTTTGCATCAGTTTACTTATTTCCATAGCACACACTTAGGTGTACACACATTCTTTCTTGATTAACACTACCTGATCCCATCTATAATATATTTAGAATATATCAATATATGTGTGTGTGTGTGTGTGTGTGTATTCACATATAGAACAAGATTAAATACAGGGAGATCATGTTAAAAGGACAATAAGTCAACAATGAGATATTGAGTACCTTTTACATACTATGTGCACAGTAAAATAAAGAAGGAAAGAAGGGAGGGAGGGAGGAGAAAGAAAGAAAGAGAGAAAGAAAAAGAAGAAAGAAAGAAAGGGAGAAAAATAAAACAAGAGAGAGAGGGAGGGAGGGAGGGAGTAAGAAAGCGTGTAAAGACATAGATATATAGGTATATAGGCAGATAGAGAAATAGTTGATATCAGGCTGACTGCAAATGGGTATGAAGGATCTTTTAAAGTGATAGAAATGAACAGAATAATTCATTTTGGTGGTATTTTGCACAGCTCTGTAAAGTAGCAAAATAAGCTTAGTATATAATTTAAATGGGTGACTTTTATGGTATGCAAATTATTTCTTAATAAATCTGTTATTAAAAGATCACTTGAAATCTTGCAATAAATATATTAAAAATTAATAAATCTATTCAGTAAACAGAACTTTATTGAGTACACACCTCACACCAAGCATTGTGATAACGATTTTAGACTTGATCAGGAATAAAAGTGGTTATTAAAAGTTTTCAGTCCAAGGCTTCTCTGGTGGCACAGTGGTTGAGAGTCCGCCTGCCGATGCAGGGGACACAGGTTCTTGCCCCGGTCCGGGAAGATCCCACGTGCCGTGGAGCGGCTGGGCCCGTGAGCCACGGCCGCTGAGCCTGCGCTCCGCAACGGGAGAGGCCACAACAGTGAGAGGCCCACATACCGCAAAAAAAAAAAATCAGTCCAGTAGAAGCCTACTATTGAGCCTGTCAAAGGTTTTCCTCATTTCTTTTAGCAATTTGTCTTAATCTAGTACTTCCATTTATCTTTTTCCATCTCACTGGTGAAATCCTTCATATGGTCAGAAAGTTTTGCACCTTTTCCACTAGTGCCTTAACCTATTAGTCACAGTTATTTTAAATTCCCTGGCTGACAGTTCCAGCATCTGGGTCATATCTGAGTCAGGTCCTATTGAATTTTTGTCTATTGATACTAGATTTTTTTTTTCTCCTTGATTTTTTGTCTTTCTGAAAAAGTTTGGCTGAAACACAGATAGTGTGTCTATTTATTCCTTGAAATGAACCTGTATTTTCTTTGCTATGCTTTTGAAGAGTATGAGAGTGGGGATTTGAGTCCATCTCATCAGGAGTTGAGCTGGGTTTGAGTTCTGTTGTTATAATGGCTTCCTACAATGAATCACTGGCTTCAAATTCTTCTAGCATTACCTTGCCCATAGGGTGGGGTCTAATTATCACAGGATTTTTCTTATTGTTCCCTTCACTCTCAGGGTTAGGCTAGTCCTTTGTGTCGGCAGCTCGAGAGGGTCTTTCTTTAACCTCTGACCCCTCTCCTGCAGTAGGGTGCTGTTGCCTGTTTCTGCTTCTAGTCTGGTGGAGGTGGGCAAAGAGGCAGTCTGTTGTCATGGTTCAGCCTCAGGCTTAGGAGGGTCCTGAGTCTCGAAAGAGGGACTTTTTCAGTAATCCTGACCTTCCCTGGTGCTTGGGTATCTCTATGTGCTCAATATGTTGTCCTTTTCTCCACTCAGGGGTAGAGATTATTTTCTTCCTATTCTCTGCTCTATTCCTGGGAGTGATGTTTCTCTTCCCCATGAAAATTAAGACTTTTGACCCATATGCAAGAAGAATACAAATGAGATGTATTACTTTTTTCACTATGGTGTCTATTCTTTTCTTCTAGACTTTCCCATTTGAGAAGCTTTCTCCAATCTTTTATTGTGAATATTCTGTCAGCGTCCATGAATAGGTGCCAATACCACTTTTGCCCGCAGTTTGCTGAGGTTCTATACTCTCATGGTCACCTACACTCAGCTTTTTGGAATTTGTTTTTAAAAATTAGCTGAATTATTACTTGTTGCTTAAATAACAGTCCCTCTCCCTCCCAAGTTCATCTCCATGTGAATCAGTGTTGATGTCTCCAGAGAGATGGAAAAAAAAAATAAATGTAAAGGAATAAAAAGATAGTAAACAATGTCAGTAAACTGAAGTCTATTCAGCAAAGAATGATGAGGATAAAAAGATAACTAAAAATCAAAGTATAAGAGAAACAACAAATTAACTGGGGATGTGTGATATGTGAGAAAATAATTTCAAGAGATGATAGAGAACTCATGTGAATGTAAGGGTTCATTTTGCCCTTGTAGTTCAATGGAACAGAACAAAATATATAAATTTGAAATTGTGAGAATATATATTTTAATTAAATATAAAGAACATTTTTCTAAAAGTGAATTGCACAGTAATTCAAAGGAATGTTTTAGAATTTCATCACAGCATATTAATCAAGATTGGAAAAATGCTTGTTACTGTTAACCTATGGAAAGGAAAGCAGGACTTGAATTTGCTGAGACAATTTTCAAACAAAATAAAAAGTATTAAAGTCTTTATGACTACATGACCAATTAATAGTCTGTGTGTCTCTAATAAAACACTATTTTTTAATAGACCTTATTATATTGTGCAAGTATATTAAAGATAGAGCCTTATCTCCTAAGACAAATCATCTGTGAGTAGTGTTTTTTCCTGTCATTTTAATATACTAGAAGCACAGTGGAATTTCCTGCTGTGGTTTCTTGCAATGCAATTTTAGGATAACCTTTGGTCACTGGAACATCCATCAAAAATAGGACAGACAGTAATTTCTCTCAACTCCAACTCATTAAGTCATCAGTTCTGACTAATTGGATTCTTAAAAAATAGTTTTCTAATGAACATTATATTGACCATGATAGAATATTTATGTAATTACTATTTAATCTAACATGTCACTCATAATTTTCTGTAGCATAATCTATTCTTCTCTTGAATAATGCAACACTTTGAAAACTAAACTAAATGATTCAACTAAATACTATGATTCAGGACGTTATTTACCCCTGAATCTTTTTAGTCAGTGACTGACAGACTCTAGCCCTATGCAATTCAGCATGTACTCTCACAGTGACTTCTGTATTATAAAATCAATATTTTCTATTCAGAATAAGAGTGGTTAACAAAGTTTATCTTGAACAAATTCTCAAATCATACTAGGTAAATTTACTGATAATTTATGGAAGCGCGAATAGCAAACCTAAGTATTCTAGAGCAATGTAAACAATGTGTTAAATTTCCCTTGTAAAATGGACATAGTGCAGATAAAGGACAGAAATCCAGGGCATTTGGGTTTAACAAACATAGGCTCATTAAGTTTTACTATCAGAAGTTTATTGACATCCAGGATAATTTTGCCAAAATAAATAACACACTCAATTGCCCAAATAAGGGTGAAATGACAAATAGTGCCTACATCGCTTCTGGAAATTTTCTTGTGTCAATGCATAATTAGAATTTTTTAAATGGTTACTTATACTAAAAGAGGAGTATCTGAAGTAGCAATCGCCTACTATAGCCAGACACAGAAATCATAAAACAATTTAAGTCTAAACAATTAACTGCATACAGATACTTTATGATTTTGTGGGGGGAGAGTTGGGTAGATTGTTTTTACATTCTAAGTTTTTGTATGTGATAAAAAGAAACTTACTAGAATGATGCTAAGATGGTTCACGGAATCCAAGCAAGAGCTGACAAACCTGAATAGGGCAAAGGTGAAACCCAAGGTCACGTCTTTCATTTTACTAATGGGAGTCAATGCACCTCCCCTATTGGACAGGTATCTGGTGTTAACAGGATGTTAACATTTTACGACTCATGACTCAATGTGGATCAGCTTGAAACAACAACCAAGAGCTGACCACCCTGTGTAGAAGGAGAGCAGTCACAAGAGTCAAGGAACTCAGCATAGATACAGATAATATCAATAGATCCTGAGATGGATCAATTTTAATATATAGAAAGAAGTGCCTAAATACAAGTAATGTGTACATAATTTTATACATATTATCATTAATTAAATATTATTAAAGTGAATACCAGTAATCCACCATGCAGGTAAGAGATTTGATTGTGGCTAGATTCTCCTTTTATTATTGGGGTGTCAAACAGAATCCAAAATAAAGGCCATGCTTTGAATAGACCTCTAGACTATACACTCACAACCAGGTAACTGAAACATAAACTCTCTTGGTTTCCCTGAAATGCTGACTCTGACCTTAACCAAAACTTAAGCTTTCTTCATGTCAGCGTGACCTTCCAGCTTCCTAGTCAATCCAATACAGACAAGTAAGCTGAGTGCTGCCACCCTAAAAGGAACATAAGTTTCTAGTAACCAAACACAAAACTATGTACTGCCTCATTCATGTCTGTAAACTGAGCAGTAACTGCTAAGAGCCAAGCTTCTTAACCACGTTTGGTTTTGAAATCCCCCTGTTCGGGAACAATCTGTTTCTCGCTCAACAGAATATTCATGTCAAGTGAAGCTCTCTGGATTTTCCTTAGAGAGAGGCAACCCTATCCTAAACTGCTTACATAGAGGTTTGCTTGATTTTCCTTTTTTAATTTGCTTCACCGACTACGCATATAACACTAAACAATATACATGTCTGCAGTTTTCATTTTTCTTTTTCTCATCATTACGTTCCTCAGTTCATCAGTATTGGTGTAATAGCTATAGTTCTTTATAATTACTTTTTCCTGTGGCTTTACTAATTTTCACTCCAGCAGAGAGATTCATGTTGCTCTATATCCTGACCAACACTAGATATTATTGGACTTTTTCAACTATTTTCCCTTCTTTTTGCAGAAAAGTTAAAATCTAACCCAGGTTTGTTTGAATTAACTATTTCCCTCAGGGCAAAGCAGTTTCAGAATCCCGGTCCCTCACTTAGCCCTTTTGATTCTCATTCTCCATTATATTTTTGTTTTCTTTCTCAGTTTAATAGTTTCTTAGTATTTTGTCAATTCTTCAATGATTTTAAGTACCTGATATTTCGGAACACCCACTGTCAGATTTTTTAAATTGTATTCATTTGAGGGTTCAGCCAAACTAGTTACCTTGCCATTGCTAGGAATAGAAGTCCGGGCCTTTATTTTTCACCTTTGAACTTGATATAATTGTCAAGTCATATAAGTAACTGTATACTTTTTTTGAATCTTCTATTTCATATGTATGGCAAGTGTCTTATAAATCTCTCCTACATTATTTTTTATAAGAGCCTTGTTGGGATGCAATTCACACACCATAAAATTCACCAATTTAAAGCATGTAGTTCAATTGTTTTTATATATTCATAGAATTGTGCCATTTTTACCACTATTTCAAATATTTTAGAATATTTTCATCAAACCCCTCCCCCCATATTTTTAAATCTTCATGGCCATTTACAATCCTAATTCCCCTCTGCCCTTAGCCCCTGGCAACCACTAATTTAACTGCTATTTCTACAGATTTGCCTATACTGGATATTTAATATAAAAGGAATAGTACATTATGTGATCTTTTGTTTCTGGTTTCTTTCATTTTGCAAAATGACTTCAAGATTTATCCGTGTTGTAGCATGTGTCAGTACTTCTTTTTACTGCTGAGTAATACTTCAGTGTATGGCTGTAACATGTTGCATTTAAACATTCATCAGTTGATGGCCATTGTCTTTCCCCCACTGTTTGGGTATTTTAAATAATGGTGCTATAAACATCATGCACTAGTTTCTTAACACAGGCTGACATTGTTTCTTAAACTCTGATACCATAGAAGTCTATAGACGTTTACAATTTAATATTCGATAATTTCCCTTTCTTAGGCACTCTTTGAACCAGAAATGCTCTTTCACATCTTTACATTTCCAAACACATTATTTTCCAGGCAAATGATGTGATTTTAGTAACTGTTTAAAAATGCTCTATTAAGATGAGTTGCCCTTTCTTACTGTCTGCTACACTCTTTTTCTTTCTTCGTGTTTTTTAATTTATTTAGTTTTTATACTGCAGGTTCTTATTACTCATCAATTTTATACACATCAGTTTATACATGTCAATCCCAATCGCCCAATTCATCACACCACCACCCCCCACCCTCCCACAGCTTTCCCCCCTTGGTGTCCATACATTTGTTCCCTACATCTGTGTCTCTATTTATGCCCTGAAAACCAGTTCATCTGTACCATTTTTCTAGGTTCCACATATATGCGTTAATATACGATATTTGTTTTTCTCTTTCTGACTTACTTCACTCAGTATGACAGTCTCTAGGTCCATCCATGTCTCAACAAATGACCCAATTTCCTTCCCTTTTATGGCTGAGTAATATTCCATTGTATATATGTACCCCAACTTCTTTATCCTTTCGTCTGTCGATGGGCATTTACGTTGCTTCCATGGCCTGGCTGTTGTAAACAGTGCTGCAATGAACATTGGGGTGCATGTATATTTTTGAATTATGGTATTCTCTGGGTATATGCCCAGTAGTGGGATTGCTGGGTCATATGGCAATTCTATTTTTAGTTTTTTAAGGAACCTCCATACTGTTCTCCATAGTGGCTGTATCAATTTACATTCCCACCAACAGTGCAAGAGGGTTCCCTTTTCTCCACACCCTCTCCAGCATTTGTTGTTTGTAGATTTTCTGATGATGCCCATCCTAACTGGTGTGAGGTGATACCGCATTGTAGGTTTGATTTGCATTTCTCTAATAATTAGTGATGTTGAGCAGCTTTTCATGTGCTTCGTGGCCATCTGTATGTCTTCTTTGGAGAAATGGCTATTTAGGTCTTCTGCCCATTTTTGGATTGCGTTGTTTGTTTTTTTTAATATTGAGCTGCATGAGCTGTTTATATATTTTGGAGATAAATCCTTTGTACGTTGATCATTTGCAAATATTTTCTGCCATTCCAAAGGTTATCTTTTCATCTTGTTTGTAGTTTCCTTTCCTTTGCAAAAGCTTTTAAGTTTCATTAGGTCCCATTTGTTTATTTTTCTTTTTATTTCCATTTCTCTAGGAGGTGGGTCAAAAACAATCTTGCTGTGATTTATGTCAGAGTGTCCTTCCTATGTTTCCCTCTAAGAGTTTTATAGTTTTATAGTGTCCGGTCTTACATTTAGGTCTCTAATACATTTTGAGTTTATTTTTGGTTAGGAAGGGTTCTAATTTCATTCTTTTATATGTAGCTGCCCAGTTTTCCCAGCACCATTTATTGAAGAGACTCTTTTCTCCATTGCATATCCTTGCCTCCTTTGTCATAGATTAGTTGACCAGAGGTGCTTGGGTTTATCTCTGGGCTTTCTATCCTGTTCCATTGATCTATATTTCTGTGTTTGTACTAGGGGCATACTGTATTGATTACTATAGCTTTGTGGTATAGTCTGAAGTCAGGAAACCTGACTCCTCCAGCTCTGTTTTTTTCCCTCAAGACTCCTTTGGCTATTCCAGGTCTTTTGTGGCTCCATACAAATTTTATGATTTTTTGTTCTAGTTCTGTAAAAAGTGCTACTGGTAATTTGACAGGGATCGCACTGAATCTGTAGATTGCTTTGGGTAGTACAGTCATTTTCACAATATTGATTTTCCAAACTAAGAAAATGGTATATCTCTCCATCTGTTGGTATCATCTTTAATTTGTTTCAACAGTGTCTTGCAGTTTTCGGCATACAGGTCTTTTTTCTCCCTAGGTAGGTTAATTCCTAGGTATTTTATTCTTTTTGTTGCAATGGTAAATGAGAGTGTTTCCATAATTTCTCTTTCAGATTTTTCATCATCAATGTATAGGAATGCAAGAGATTTCTGTGCACTAATTTTGTATCCTGTGACTTTACCAAGTTTATTGATTAGCTATAGTAGTTTTCTGGTGGCATCTTTAGGATTCTCTATGTATAGTATCATGTCATCTGCAAACAGTGACAGTTTTACTTCTTCTTTTACAATTTTTATTTCTTTTATTTTTCTTCTGATTGTCATGGCTAGGACTTCCAAAACCATGTTGAATAATAGCGGTGAGAATGGACATCCTTGTCTTCTTCCTGATCTTAGAGGAAATGCTTTCAGTTTTTCACCATTGAGAATGCTGTTTGTTGTGGGTTTGTCAAATATGGCCTTTATTATGTTGAGGTACGTTCCCTCTGTGCCCCGTTTCTGGAGAGCTTTTATCGTAAACGTGTGTTGAATTTTGTCAAAAGCTTTTTCTGCATCTATTGAGATCATCTGGTTTTTCTTGTTCAATTTGTTAATGTGGTGTATCACATCGATTGATTTGCGTGAATGGAAGAATCCTTGCATCCCTGGGATAAATCCCACTTGATCATGGTGTATGATCCTTTTAAAGTGTTTTTGGATTCTGTTTGCTACTATTTTGTTGAGGATTTTTTGCATCTATATTCATCAGTGATATTGATCTGTGATTTTCTTTTTTTGTAGTATCTTTGTCTCATTTTGATATCGGGGTGATGGTGGCCTCATAGAATGAGTTTGGGAGTGTTCCTTCCTCTGCCATTCTTTGGAAGAGTTTGAGAAGGATGGGTGTTGGCTCTTCTCTAAAGTTTTGATACAATTCACCTGTGAAGCCATCTGGTCCTGGACTTTTGCTTGTGGGAAGATTTTTAATCACAATTTCCATTTCATGACTTGTGATTGGTCTGTTCATATTTTCTGTTTCTTCCTGGTTCAGTCTTGGAATGTTATACCTTTCTAAGAATTTGTCCATTTCTTCCAGGTTGTCCATTTTATTGGCATAGAGCTGTCTGTAGTAGTCTCTTAGGATGCTTTGTATTTCTGTGGTGTCTTTTGTATCTTCTCTTTTTCATTTCTAATTTTAGTGATGAGTCCTCTTCCTCTTTTTCTTGATGAGTCTGGCTAATGGTTTATCAATTTTGTTTATCTTCTCAAAGAACCAGCTTTTAGTTTTATTGATCTCTCTGCCATTGTTTTGTTTCTATTTCATTTATTTCTGCTCTGATCTTTATGATTTCTTTCCTTCTGCTAACTTTGGGTTTTGTTTGTTCTTCTTTCTGTAGTTCCTTTAGGTGTAAGGTTAGATTGTTTGTTTCAGATTTCTGTTTCTTCAGGTAGGCTTGTTTTGCTATTAACTTACCCCCGAAAATTGCTTTTGCTGCATCCCATTGGTTTTGAATTGTCGTGTTTTCATTGTAATTTTTCTCTAGGTATTTTTTGGTTTCCTCTTTGATTTCTTCAGCAGTCTCTTTGTTATTTAGTAACATATTGTTTAGCCTCCATGTGTTTGTGGGTTTTTCTTTTTTTTAACATCTTTATTGGAGTATAATTGCTTTACAATGCTGTATTAGTTTCCGCTTAACAACAAACTGCATCAGTTATATATATACATATGTTCCCATATCTCTCCAAATTGCATCTCCCTCCCTCCCACCCTCCCTATCCCACCCCTCCAGGCGATCACAAAGCACCGAGCTGATCTCCCTGTGCTATGCGGCTGCTTCCCACTAGCTATCTACCTTACATTTGGTAGTGTATATATGTCCATGCCTCTCTCGCTTTGTCACAACTTACCCTTCCCCCTCCCCATATCCTAAAGTCCATTTTCTAGTAGGTCTGTGTCTTTATTCCTGTCTTAACCCTAGGTTCTTCATGACATTTTTTTTTCTTAAATTCCATATATATGTGTCAGCATACGATATTTGTCTCTTTCTGACTTACTTCACTCTGTATGACAGACTCTAGGTCCATCCACCTCATTACAAAGAGCTCAATTTCATTTCTTTTTATGGCTGAGTAATATTCCATTGTATATATGTGCCACATCTTCTTTATCCATTCATCCGATGATGGACACTTAGGTTGTTTCCATCTCTGGGCTATTGTAAATAGAGCTACAATGAACATTTTGGTACATGACTCTTTGAATTATGGTTTTCTCAGGGTATATGCCCACTAGTGGGATTGCTGGGTCGTATGGTAGTTCTATTTGTAGTTTTTTAAGGAACCTCCATATGGTTCTCCATAGTGGCTGTATCAATTTACATTCCCACCAGCAGTGCAAGAGTGTTCCTTTTGCTCCACACTCTCTCCAGCATTTATTGTTTCTAGATTTTTTGATGATGGCCATTCCGACTGGTGTGAGATGATATCTCATTGTAGTTTTGATTTGAATTTCTCTAATGATTAGTGATGTTGAGCATTCTTTCATGTGTTTGTTGGCAGTCTGTATATCTTCTTTGGAGAAATGTCTATTTAGGTCTTCTGCCCATTTTTGGATTGGATTATTTGTTTTTTTGTTATTAAGCTACATGAGCTGCTTATAAATTTTGGAGATTAATCCTTTGTCAGTTGCTTCATTTGCAAATGTTTTCTCCCATTCTGATGGTTGTCTTTTGGTCTTATTTATGGTTTCCTTTGCTGTGCAAAAGCTTTGAAGTTTCATTAAGTCCCATTTGTTTATTTTTGTTTTTATTTCCATTTCTCTAGGAGGTGGGTCAAAAAGGATCTTGCTGTGATTTATGTCATAGAGTGTCCTGCCTATGTTTTCCACTAAAAGTTTGACAGTTTCTGGCCTTACATTTAGGTCTTTACTCCATTTTGTGCTTATTTTTGTGTATGGGGTTAGGAGTGATCTAATTTCATACTTTCACATGTACCTGTTCAGTTTTCCCAGCACTACTTATTGAAGAGGCTGTCCTTTCTCCACTGTACATTCCTTCCTCCTTTATCAAAGATGAGGTGACCATATGTGCGGGGGTTTATCTCTGGGTTTTCTATCCTCTTCCATTGATCTATCTTTCTGATTTTGTGTGAGTACCATAGTGTCTTGATTACTGTAGCTTTGTAGTATTGTGGGAAGCCAGGGAGCCTGATTCCTCCGGCTCCGTTTTTCGTTCTCAAGATTGCTTTGGCTATTCGGGGTCTTTTGTGTTTCCACACAAATTGTGAAATTTTTTGTTCTAGTTCTGTGAAAAATGCCAGTGGTAGTTTGATAGGGATTGCATTGAATCTGTTGATTGCTTTGGGTAGTAGAGTCATTTTCACAATGTTGATTCTTCTAATCCAAGAACATGGTATATCTCTCCATCTATCTGTATCATCTTTAATTTCTTTCATCAGTGTCTTATAATTTTCTGCATACAGGTCTTTTGTCTCCTTAGGTAGGTTTATTCCTAGATATTTTATTCTTTTTGTTGAAATGGTAAATGGGAGTGTTTTCTTGATTTCACTTTCAGATTTTTCATCATTAGTGTATAGGAATGCCAGAGATTTCTGTGCATTAATTTTGTATCCTGCTACTTTACCAAATTCATTGATTAGCTCTAGTAGTTTTCTGGTAGCATCTTTAGGATTCTCTATGTATAATATCATGTCATCTGCAAACAGTGACAGCTTTACTTCTTCTTTTCTGATTTGGATTCCTTTTATTTCCTTTTCTTCTCCGATTGCTGTGGCTAAAACTTCCAAAACTATGTTGAATAAGAGTGGTGAGAGTGGGCAACCTTGTCTTGTTCCTGATCTTAGTGGAAATGCTTTCAGTTTTTCACCATTGAGGATGATGTTGGGTGTGGGTTTGTCATATATGGCCTTTATTATGTTGAGGAAAGGTCCCTCTATGCCTACTTTCTGCAGGGTTTTTATCATAAATCGATGTTGAAATTTGTCGAAAGCTTTCTCTGCATCTATTGAGATGATCATATGGTTTTTCTCCTTCAGTTTATTAATATGGTGTATGACAAAAAAAAAATATGGTGTATGACGTTGCTTGCTTTGCATATATTGTAGAATCCTTACATTCCTGGAATAAACCCCACTTGGTCATGGTGTATGATCCGTTTAATGTGCTGTTGCATTCTGTTTGCTAGTATTTTGTTGAGAATTTTTACATCTATGTTCATCAGTGATATTGGCCTGTAGTTTTCTTTCTTTGTGACATCCTTGTCTGATTTTGGTATCAGGGTGATGGTGGCCTCGTAGAATGAGTTTGGGAGTGTTCCTCTCTCTGCTATATTTTGGAAGAGTTTGAGAAGATAGGTGTTAACTCTTTTGTAAATGTTTGATAGAATTCGCCTGTGAAACCATCTGGTCCTGGGCTTTTGATTTTTCGAAGATTTTTAATCACAGTTTCAATTTCAATGCTTTTGATTGGTGTGTTCATATTTTCTATTTCTTCCTGATTCAGTCTTGGCTGGTTGTGCATTTCTAAGAATTTGTCCATTTCTTCCAGGTTGTCTATTTTATTGGCATAGAGTTGCCTGTAGTAATCTCTCATGATCTTTTTTATTTCTGCAGTGACAGTTGTTACTTCTCCTTTTTCATTTCTAATTCTATTGAGTGTTCTCCCTTTTTTTCTTGATGAGTCTGGTTAATGGTTTATCAATTATGTTGATCTTCTCCAAGAACCGGCTTTTAGATTTATTGATCTTTGCTATCGTTTCCTTCATTTCTTTTTCATTTATTTCTGAGCTGATTTTTATGATTTCTTTCCTTCTAAATTTCGGGGTTTTTTGTTCTTTTTTCTCTGATTGCTTGAGGTGCAAGGTTAGGTTGTTTATTCGAGATGCTACCTGTTTCTTAAGGTAGGATTGTATTGCTATAAACTTCCCTCTTAGAACTGCTTTTGCTGCATCCCATAGGTTTTGGGTCGTCGTGTCTCCATTGTCGTTTGTTTCTAGGTATTTTTAAATTTCCTCTTTGATTTCTTCAGTGATCACTTCGTTATTAAGGAGTGTATTGTTTAGCCTCCATGTGTTTGTAATTTTTACAGATCTTTTCCTGTAATTGATATCTAGTCTCATAGCCTTGTGGTCAGAAAAGATACTTGATACAATTTCGATTTTCTTAAATTTTCCAAGGCTTGATTTGTGACTCAAGATATGGTCTATCCTGTAGAATGTTCCATGAGCACTAGAGAAAAATGTGTATTCTGTTGTTTTTGAATGGAATGTCCTATAAATATCAATTAAGTACGTATTGTTTAATGTATAATTTAAAGCTTGGGTTTCCTTATTTATTTTCATTTTGGATGATCTGTCCATTAGTGAAAGTGGGGTGTTAAAGTCCCCTACTATGAATGTTTTACTGTCAATTTCCCCTTTTATGGCTGTTAATATTTGCCTTATGTATTGAGGTGCTCCTATGTTGGGTGCATAAATATTTACAATTGTTAATATGTTCTTCTTGGATCTATCCCTTGATCATTATGTAGTGTAACTATCGATAAGGTAATTATTAATATGTATGTTATGTATGTTCCTATTCCCATTTTCTTAATTGTTTTGGGTTCGTTATTGTAGGTCTTTTCCTTCTCTTGTGTTTCTTGCCTAGACAAGTTCCTTTAGCATTTGTTGTAAAGCTGGTTTGGTAGTGCTGAACTCTTTCAGCTTTTGCTTGTCTGTATTGGTGGGTAGAGTAATCCTGGTTGCAGGTTCTTCTCCTTCATCACTTTAAATATGTCCTGCCAGTCCCTTCTGGCTTGCAGAGTTTCTGCTGAAAGATCAGCTGTTAACCTTATGGGGATTCCCTTGTGTGTTATTTTTCCCTTGCTGCTTTTAATATGTTTTCTTTGTATTTAATTTTTGACAGTTTGATTAGTATGTGTCTTGGCATATTTCTCCTTGGATTTATCCTGTATGGGAGTCTCTGTGCTTCCTGGACTTGATTAACTATTTCCTTTCCCATATTAGAAGTTTTCAACTATAATCTCTTCAAATATTTTCTCAGTCACTTTCTTTTTCTCTTCTTCTTCTGGAACTCCTATAATTTGAATGTTGGTGAGTTTAATGTTTTCCCAGAGGTCTCTGAGACTGTCCTCAGTTCTTTTCATTCTTTTTTCTTTATTCTGCTCTGCAGTAGTTATTTCCACTATTTTATTTTCCAGGTCACTTATCCATTCTTCTGCCTCAGTTATTCTGCTATTGATCCCATCTAGAGTCTTTTTCATTTCATTTATTGTGTTGTTCATCATTGTTTGTTTCATCTTTAGTTCTTCTAGGTCCTTGTTAAATGTTTCTTGCATTTTGTCTATTTCCAAGATTTTGGATCATCTTTACTATCGTTATTCTGAATTCTTTTTCAGGTAGACTGCCTATTTCCTCTTCATTTGTTAGGTCTGGTGCATTTTTATCTTGCTCCTTCATCTGCTGTGTGTTTTTCTGTCTTCTCATTTTGCTTATCTTACTGTGTTTGGGGTCTCCTTTTTGCAGGCTGCAGGTTCATAGTTCCTGTTGTTTTTGGTGTCTGTCCCCAGTGGCTAAGGTTGGTTCAGTGGGTTGTGTAGGCTTCCTGGTGGAGGGGACTAGTGTCTGTATTCTGGTGGATGAGTCTGGATCTTGTCTGTCTGGTAGGCAGGTCCACATCTGGTGGTGTGTTTTGGGGTGTCTGTGGACGTGTTATGATTTTAGGCAGCCTCTCTGCTAATGGGTGGGGTTTGTTCCTGTCCTGCTAGTTGTTTGGCATAGCATGTTCAGCACTGTAGCTTGCTGGTCATTGAGTGAAGCTTGTTGCCGGTGTTGAGATGGAGATCTCTGGGAGATTTTCGCTGTTTGATATTATGTGGAGCTGGGAGGTCTCTTGTGGACTAGTGTCCTGAAGTTGGCTCTTCCACCTCAGAGGCACAGCACTGACTCCTGGCTGCAGCACCAAGAGCCTTTCATCCACACGGCTCAGAAAATGCAGAATCTCCGGGGGAAGAGTGGAGACGGTTCCTGCTCTCTGGAACGCCACCTGCTGGAATCTGTTTGTGTTTTTTATGGTTTTTTTCCCTGTAATTGTTTTCTAATCTCATAGCGTTTTGGTCAGAAAATATGCTTGATATGACTTCAGTTTTCTTAAATTTACCAAGGCTTGATTTGTGACCTGGAGGGTGTTCCGTGTGCACTTGAGAGTGTAATCTGTTGTTTTTGGATGGAATGTCCTATAAATATCAATGAAATCTATCTGGTGTAATTTTTCATTTAAAGCTTGTGTTTCCTTATTAATTTTATGTCTAGATGATCTGTCCATTGGTATAAGTGAGGTGTTAAAGTCCCCCCACTATTATTGGGTTACTGTCGATTTCCTCTTTTATAGCTGTTAGTATTTGCCTTATGTATTGTGGTGCTCTTATGTTGGGTGCATATATAATTGTTATATTTTCTTCTTGGACTGATCCCTTGATCATTATATAGTGTCCTTCCTTGTCTCTTACAACATTCTTTATTTTAAAGTCTACTTTATCTTATGAGGAGTGCTACTCCAGCTTTCTTTTGATTTCCATTTGCATGGAATATCTTTTTCCATCCCCTCACTTTCAGTCTGTATGTGTCCCTAGGTCTCTTGTAGACAGTATATATATGGGTCTTGCTTTTTTACCCATTCAGTGAGCCTGTGTCTTTTGGTTACAGCATTTAATCCATTCACATTTAAGATAACTATCAACATGTACATTCCTATTACCATTTTTCAATTGCTATGGGTTTGTTTTTCTAGGTACTTTTTTACTGTTGTGTTTCCCACTTAGAGAAGTTCCATTAGCATTTTTTGTAGAGCTGGTTTGGTGGTGATGAATTCTCTTAGCTTTTGCTTGTCTGTAATGCTTTTGATTTCTTTTTTGAATCTGAATGAGATCCTTGCTGGGTAGAGTACTCTTGGTTGTAGGTTCTTCCATCACTTTAAGTATATCGTGCCACTCCCTTCTGGGTTGTAGAGTTTCTGCTGAGAAATCAGCTGATAACCTTATGGGAGTTCCCTTGTATATTATTTGTCATTTTTCCCTTGTTGTTTTCAATAATTTTTTTTTGTCTTTAATTTTTGACAGTGTGATTACTATGTGTCTCAGTGTGTTTCTCCTTGGGTTTATCCTGTATGGGATTCTCTGCACTTCCTGGACTTGGGTAGCTATTTCCTTTCCCATATTAGGGAAGTTTTCGACTACAATCTCTTCAAGTATTTTTTCGGATCCTTTCTCTCTCTCTTTTCCATCTGGGACTCCTATAATGTGAAAGTTTTTGCGTTTAATGTTGTTTCAGAGGTCTCTTAGGTTGTCTTCATTTCTTTTCATTCTTTTGTCTTTATTCTGGTCCATGGCAGTGAATTCCACCATTCTGTCTTTCAGCTCACTTATTTTTGTTGTTTCATTGTTTTTGTTTAGGAAGACATTGATTAATATTCAAATGAAATCCAACCATGAATATTAATTTTTGTATTTTATTAACATTTAACAAAAGGATATATATCCTTTCAATAAGTGTACATCTATGTATTTTCCCAAATTGATGTCACCTGTGTAACCAGCTCCTAGGTTAAGAAATAGAATATTATTGGTACCACAAAGGCTTCTTTCATGCTTCCTTGTAGTCTTCCTTTCCCCCCCAAAAAAACACCATTTAGATTTCTAACAGCTTAAGTTAGATTTTCCTATTTTTATCCCGTATTTGGATACAATATACTGTATACCTTTTTTTCCTATTTTTATCCCGTATTTGGATACAATATACTGTATACCTTTTTTTTATATTTGGATACAATATACTGTATACCCCGTGGTACGCGGGCCTCTCACTGTTGTGGCCTCTCCTGCTGCGGAGCACAGGCTCCGGACGCACAGGCTCAGCGGCCATGGTTCATGGGCCTAGCCGCTCCGCGGCATGTGGCATCTTCCCGGACTGGGGCACGAACCCACGTTCCCTGCATCGGCAGGCGGACTCTCAACCACTGCGCCACCAGGGAAGCCCCACTGTATACCTTTTTTGATTTACCTTATTCAAAATTATATTTTGTGACATTCATTCACGTTGTTGTGAAGCATTTTAGATTATTTACATCATTGCTGTTCAATGTTATTTTGTGTCATTGCGTGACAGCTTATCCATTCTTCTGTTGATGGACATGTGTATAGTGTCTAGTTTGGGACCATTACAAATCATGCTGCTATAAACAGTTTAGTATATTTTTTGTAAGCATATGGACATATTTCTTTCAGATTAGTATCTAGAAATAACATTGCTTGGTAACAGTGTAAGTGTATTTTTAACTTGAGTTGATGCTGACAAGCAGTTTTAAAAATATCAATTTATACTCCCACCAGCAATTTGTGAGTGTGGTTGCTCAACAGCATCCTCCCTGATACTTGGTATGTTCTGATGCTTTATTTCAGTAAATCTGATACATGTATATTGCATTGTGGTTTTCATATTTATTTTATTTTGTTTTTTTTTTCCCCCTAAATGTCCATCGACAGATGAATGGATAAAGAAGATGTGGCACGTATATACAATGGAATATTACTCAGACTCTAGGTCCATCCACCTCACTACCAGTAACTCAATTTCATTTCTTTTTATGGCTGTCATATAGAGTGAAGTAAGTCAGAAAGAGAAAAAAAAATACCGTATGCTAACACATATATATGGAATCTAAAAAAAATGGTACTGATGAACCTAGTGGGAAGACAGGAATAAAGACGGAGACATAGAGAATGGACTTGAGGAAATGAGCCAGGTGGGGAATGGGAATGTATTTTTAACTTGCATTTCCCCGATCGCCAATGAAGGTGAGGACTTTTTAATATAGTTATTAGACATTTCGGTATTTTTTGTGAAAATGTTCAAATCTATGAACGTTTTGCGGGGGGATGATATTTTTAATTTTTTTTAAAGAAGGTCCTTTATGTGTAGTGAAGTCTGGGACAATTTGGTGGATACATGTATTGCAAATATATCCTTCACTGTTGACGATGTCTCTTTTAGTGCCTAGCGAATGACATCAAAACTTACAGTTAAAAAATAAAAAATCATCAGTTTAGCCAGGTGGTCCCATCTGGTCTGCGGCAGGCTCCGGTGACCTTGGTTGGTCCCACGTGTCAGTTGTAGGCGCCGAGCTTACTGATTCTGGTTTGTGACCTTGGTTCTTCTTTACACGGCCTCTCATTTTCCAGATGACTAACTTCAGCCCCTTCACATGGCAGCCAAAAGGTTCCAAGTGCAGTAAGAAAGGGCGAGCCCTGATGTGCAAGAATGGCTCTTCAGTTCTCTCTTGCTTCATGTTTCCCAGTGCCCTATTTGGCCAGATAAAGTCATGTGGCCAACGCAAATTCAAGGGGAGGGAAAACAATTGATGAGAGAATCTGCAGTGTCAGGATAAGGATGCAGAGAGAGAAAGACTATATCCCATTTTTACAAGCTACCACTGTCTCTGGTTGCAGATATTTACATTCTAGGCTCATGCAAAATATACTCGCTTTTATGCATGATCCCAAAGTTATCAAATTCTGGCATAAAGCTCAATGTCTAGAATTTCACAATTTGTATTAAATTTGACCGTATCTCCTCAGATATGGCTGCTGTTGATCTAAGGAATATGAACTATTAAACAAGCTATCTGACTCCATCACACCCACCATGCAGCGGTAATAAAGCAACACGATGACTGTAATAGACTCTTCCATTCCTAAACGGGAGGAACAAGAAGCACGTAACAGTCTGTAGCTCCACAGGAGTGCTGAAATTCCACAAGGTAAAAAGGTAACAAGACCCCCATCTCTAGGGACAAGAAACATTCCTGATTAGACCCTGCTTCTAAGTTCGGGAAGTAGAAGCAGGATATAATAGTAAAAATAAAAGCAAAAGTGAAAAAAAGATAAACTAATTTCAACAGAGAAAATAAGCAGGCACATACTTGCAGATGACTTGACGTTTTCTGCTTGCTTTCAGCCTCCACCAATTTGGGGGCTTGGAGTCTTCTTGAAATTTGATAAATCTTGTTCCTTTTTGGTCCAAATTGGTGGTCCAGTTGCTTTACAAGTCTTTTAAAATTATCTATCAAGACTTCAGCTTTTGTGAAGCAGGAGTAGATATAATTTTTGCTTTTTCTCTTTCTAAGTACAATTAAAAACCCTGGACATTATATATAAGACAAACATTAGACTCTGAAAAGTGGAGAAAAAGCAAACTGTCTATGGACATTGGGACTCCAAAATGGTGGGGCAGGGATTTCACTGGATTTTCTTTTAGTCTTGTATAATTTGAACAAGGAGCTAAAGAAGGCAGGAATTTTGAAATATCAGAAGGGTCAGACTCAAAAATCTCCCCAAAGGCCTTCTCTTTCTCACCATAAAACCAGGAAATAGGCAGCCTAGCAAGATGGTAAACTTTTAAAAAATAAGCACTGTAGTTAAACAGTCCTCCAAAGACAAGACTGTGACCCTGTCCAATTAAGCAAAGGCCAAGGGACCACCAGACCTCTACCTTCCCCAGACAGTAACAAGCTGTGGGTAAACTCCTGCCAAGGTGGTGTCAGAAAAGGCCAAATAGGGAGGCAAAGCTTCTTTAGCTTATGGTCATTATTATTCAACCTAAATCTTAACAATATTCACCGCTTAATAAGGAAACAGTCTTCATCAACATTTATCATGAATATTATTACGCTAGGGCTTTCTTGTGACCTTCTTATAAGTTTTATCAGTAGTATATTTTGTTTTTAAAATTTATCAAATGTATTTTTCTTTCATTTTGTGGAATTGTTGTTTTCATGTCATTATTTTTATCTTGAAGGTCGCATGTAACAGATTATTATTTTTTTTACTTTCTGTAACGGTTTACCGAGAATAATTAACCTTTTCTCTCAATTTTAAGGATCACATGGAACTCTATTTATAAATACACATATGCACACATACACGCAACTACAAACAAAAGTAGAGGGTGTATATGTGTTTGTGCATCTTTGTGTGTCTGTATCATACATAAGAGTAGGAGATGAGAGGAAGTCATAAGACTGGGAAATAGAAGTTCAGATTGGTCATATTTGCTGATTATAAATATGGTTGATACGACTTGCCATACAATGTTTCTCTAATGGAGGGGAGGTATCAATTGTTAGTACCTTTAAACACCAATAACAATATATCCTAATAAATATGCATAAGACATGCATGACTAATATCAGTAGTTCACAAATACAGAAGATTATCTATATGCAGATTTGGGAGATAATATGAAATTCTGATATTTTACCTTCCAAAAAAAATTCTTGATAAACATTGGAAATTTGTAAAAGCATTTTTATGTTATTTTAATTTTAGAGTGTGCATAACCTAATCCAGTCCTTTTTTTTTAATAGTAATTGTATTTAAACTTCTTAATTAGCAGGAGATTATAACTCTTGTAAATAACATTATGCTAGTGTTTTAAATAAAATTAAGAAAATATGATTTTACAACGTATAAATATTTATGCACTTTAAATAAATAATTTATATTAATATACTCAGAGAAAATAGTGCTTTAAATTGATTATGGAAAGTATATGCTTTAGGGCTTCCCTGGTGGCGCAGTGGTTGAGAGTCCACCTGCTGATGCAGGAGACACGGGTTCGTGCCCGGTCCGGGAAGATCCCACATGCCGCAGAGCGGCTGGGCCCGTGAGCCATGGCCGCTGAGCAACGGGAGAGGCCACAACAGTGAGAGGCCCACGTAAAGTATATGCTTTATTACACAGTAAAATTATGACCATGTAAACATAACTAAACCCCCCCCCCAAAATGCAACCTTGAAGAAAATATAGCACAATAAGATTTCCTAAAGTATATAGGCAATAATAATCTGTTGGTTTCTCCTTGCTATTTCTAAATATTTTTAAAAGATCAATTTTTCAGGGTCTCCATGAGATTTCATGGAATTTGATGTTTCACAGATTTGATAGCATTTTTTCTTATTGAGAATAGCTGTGTGAAATCTAAATTGTCCTCAGGTATTGTCTTCGAATGAAGTTATTGCAAGTACTTTTCTTATTTTTGACATTTCTCTGACAGAAAAATCCTCTCTACAGAAGTAATGGAGAAAAGTATTGCTTCAAGAAAAATAATTATAAGCTGTGGTTTAAACATTAAACACCAGGTTTGAGTTTAAAAAGAAATCTGAAGTTGACCTTTAAGATAAGGTTTAATGTCTTTTATTAAAACTAAAACACAGAGGCTGAGGGGAAGATGGCAGAAGAGTAAGACGCGGAGATCACCTTGCTCCCCACAGATACACCAGAAGTACATCTACACGTGGAACAACTCCCACAGAACACCTACTGAATGCTGGCAGAAGACCTCAGACCTCCCAAAAGGCAAGAAACTCCCCACGTACCTGGGTAGGGCAAAAGAAAAAAAGAAAAAACAGAGACAAAAGAATAGGGATGGGACCTGCACCAGTGGGAGGGACCTGTGAAGGAGGAAAGGTTTCCATATACTAGGAAGCCCCTTCCTGGGCGGAGACTGTGGGAGGCGGAGGGGGGAGCTTCGGAGCCGTGAAGGAGATCACAGCAACAGGGGTGTGGAGGGCAAAGCGGGGAGATTCCTGTACAGAGGGTCAGTGCCGACCAGCACTCACCAGCCCGAGAGGCCTGTCTGCTCACCCGCCGGGGCGGGTGGGGCTGGGAGCTGAGGCTTGGGCTTTGGTCGGAGGGCAGGGAGAGGACTGGGGTTGGCTGTGTAAACACAGCCTGAAGGGGTTAGTGCACCACGGCTAGTCGGGAGGGAGTCTGGGGAAAAGTCTGGACTGCCGAAGAGGCAAGATATTTTTTTCTTCCCTCTTTGTTTCCTGGTGCGCAAGGAGAGGGGTTTAAGAGCGCTGCTTAAAGGACCTCCAGAGACGGGCGCAAGCCACGGCTAAAAACGCGGACCCCAGAGACGGGCACAAGCCACGGCTAAAAACCTGGACCCCAGAGACGGGCACAAGCCGCGGCTAAAAGCGTGGACCCCAGAGACGGGCGGGAGATGCTAATGCTGCTGCTGCCACCACCAAGAAGCCTGTGTGCGAGCACAGGTCACTCTCCACACCCCTCTTCCGCGGAGCCTGTGCAGCCCGTCACTGCCAGGTTCCCGGGATCCAGGGACAACTTCCCCGGGAGAACGCACGGCGGGCCTCAGGCTGGTGCAACGTCACGCTGGCCTCTGCCGCCGCAGGCTCGCCCCGCACTCCACGCCCCTCCCTCCCCCCGGCCTGAGCCAGAGTCCCCAAATCAGCGGCTCCTTTAAACCCGTCCTGTCTGAGCAAAAAAGACGCCCTCCAGTAACCTACACGCATAAGCGGGGCCAAATCCAAAGCTGAGCCCTTGGGAGCTGTGCGAACAAAGAAGAGAAAGGGAAATCTCTCCCAGCAGCCTCAGAAGCAGCAGATTAAAGCTCCACAATCAACTTGATGTACCCTGCATCTGTGGAATACCTTAATAGACAACGCATCATCCCAAATTGAGGAGGTGGACTTTGAGAGCAACATAGATTATTTTTTCCCTTTTCCTCTTTTTGTGAGTGTATGCTTCTGTGTGAGAATTTGTATAGCTTTGCTTTCACCATTTGTCCTAGAGTTCTGTCTTTTTTTGTTTTTAATTTTTTTCTTATTTTAATTTTAATAACTTATCTTACCTTCTTCCTTCTTTCCTTCCTTCCTTCCTTCCCTCCCTCCTTTAGACAACGAATCATCCCAAATTGAGGAGGTGGATTTTGAGAGCAAGATTTATGATTTTTTCCCCTTTACCTCTTTTTGTGAGGGTGTATGTGTATGCTTCTATGTAACATTTTGTCTGTATAGCTTTGCTTCCACCATTTGTCCTAAGGTTCTATCCATCCATTTTTTTTCTAAATAATTATTTTTTAATTTAATAACTTTATTATACTTTATTTTACTGTATCTTCTTTCTTTCTTTCTTTTTTCCTTCCTTCCTCCCTCCTTTCTTTCCTCCTTTTCTCCTTTCTTTCTTCCTTCCTTCCTTCTTTCCTTCCTTCCTTCCCTTTTTCCTTCCTTCCTTCCTTCCTACTTCTACTAATTCTCTCTCTCTACTTTTTCTCCCTTTTATTGTGAGCCATGTGGATGAAAGCTCTTGGAGCTGCAGCCACGAGTCAGTGCTGTGCCTCTGAGGTGGGAGAGCCAACTTCAGGACACTGGTCCACAAGAGACCTCCCAGCTCCACATAATATCAAACGGTGAAAATCTCCTGGAGATCTCCATCTCAACACCAGCACCCAGCTTCACTCAACGACCAGCAAGCTACAGTGCTGGACAACCTATGCCAAACAACTAGCAAAACAGGAACACAACCCCACCCATTAGCAGAGAGGCTGCCTAAAAGCATAGTAAGTCCACAGACACCCCAAAACACACCACCACACGTGGACCTGCCCACTAGAGAGACAAGATCCAGCCTCATCCACCAGAACACAGGCACTAGTCCCCTCCACCAGGAAGCCTACACAACCCACTGAACCAACCTTAGCCACTGGGGACAGACATCAAAAACAACAGGAACTATGAACCTGCAGCCTGCAAAAAGGAGACCCCAAACACAGTAAGATAAGCAAAATGAGAAGACAGAAAAACACACAGCAGATGAAGAAGCAAGATAAACACGTACTAGACCTAACAAATGAAGAGAAAATAGGCAGTCTACCTGAAAAAGAATTCAGAATAATGATAGTGAAGATGATCCAAAATCTTGGAAATAGAATGGACAAAATGCAAGAAACATTTAACAAGGACCTAAAAGAACTAAAGATGAAACAAACAATGATGACCAACACAATAAATGAAACGAAAAAGACTCTAGATGGGATCAATAGCAGAATTACTGAGGCAGAAGAACGGATAAGTGACCTGGAAGATAAAATAGTGGAAATAACTACTGCAGAGCAGAATAAAGAAAAAAGAATGAAAAGAACTGAGGACAGTCTCAGAGACCTCTGGGACAACATTAAACACACCAACATTCGAATTATAGGGGTTCCAGAAGAAGAAGAGAAAAAGAAAGTGACTGAGAAAATATTTGAAGAGATTATAGTTGAAAACATCCCTAATATCGGCAAGGAAATAGTTAATCAAGTCCAAGAAGCACAGAGAGTCCCAAACAGGATAAACCCAAGGAGAAATATGCCAAGACACATATTACTCAAACTGTCAAAAATTAAATACAAATAAAGCATATTAAAAGCAGCAAGGGAAAAACAACAAATAACACACAGGGAATCCCCATAAGGTTAACTGCTGATCTCTCAGCAGAAACTCTGCAGGCCAGAAGGGAGTGGCAGGACATACTGAAAGTGATGAAGGAGAAAAACCTGCAACCAAGATTACTCAGCCCAGCAAGGATCTCATTCAGATTTGCTGGAGAAATTAAAACCTTTACAGACAAGCAAAAGCTGAGAGAGTTCAGCACCACCAAAACAGCTTTACAACAAATGCTAAAGGAACTTCTCTAGGCAAGAAACACAAGAGAAGGAAAAGACCTATAATAACGAACCCAAAACAATTTAGAAAATAGGAATAGGAACATACATATTGATATTTACCTTAAATGTAAATGGACTAAATGCTCCCAACAAAAGACACAGATTGGGTAATTGGATACAAAAACAAGATCCATATATATGCTGTGTACAAGAGACCCACTTCAGACCTAGAGACACATACGGACTGAAAGTAAGGGGATGGAAAAAGATATTCCATGCAAATGGAAACCAAAAGAAAGCTGGAGTAGCAATTCTCATATCAGACAAAATAGACTTTAAAATAAAGACTATTACAAGAGACAAAGAAGGACACTACATAATGATCAAGGGATCGATCCAAGAAGACGATGTAACAATTGTAAATATTTATGCACCCAACATAGGAGCACCTCAATACATAAGGCAAATACTAACAGCCATAAAAGGGGAAATCGACAGTAACACATTTGTAGTAGGGGACTTTAACAGCCCACTTTCACCAATGGACAGATCATCCAAAATGAAAATAAATAAGGAAACACAAGCTTTAATGATACATTAAACAAGATGGACTTAGTTGATATTTATAGGACATTCCATCCAAAAACAACAGAATACACATTTTTCTCAAGTGCTCATGGAACATTCTACAGGATAGATCATATCTTGGGTCACAAATCAAGCCCTGGTAAATTTAAGAAAATTGAAATTGTATCAAGTACCTTTTCCAACGACAACGCTGTGAGACTAGATATCAATTACAGGAAAATCTGTGAAAAATACAAACACATGGAGGCTAAACAATACACTACTTAATAACGAAGTGATCACTGAAGAAATCAAAGAGGAAATTTAAAAATACCTAGAAACAAACGACAATGGAGACACGACGACCCAAAACCTATGGGATGCAGCAAAAGCAGTTCTAAGAGGGAAGTTTATAGCAATACAAGCCCATCTTAAGAAGCAGGAAACATCTCGAATAAACAACCTAAACTTGCACCTAAAGCAATTAGAGAAAGAAGAACAAAAAACCCCAAAGTTAGCAGAAAGAAAGAAATCATAAAAATCAGATCAGAAATAAATGAAAAAGAAATGAAGGAAACAATAGCAAAGATCAATAAAACTAATGGCCGGTTCTTTGAGAAGATAAACAAAATAGATAAACCATTAGCCAGACTCATCAAGAAAAAAAGGGAGAAGACTCAAGTCAATAAAATTAGAAATGAAAAAGGAAAAGTAACAATTTTCACTGCAGAAATAAAAAAGATCATGAGAGATTACTACAAGCAACCCTATGCCAATAAAATGGACAACCTGGAAGTAATGGACAAATTCTTATAAATGCACAGCGTGCCAAGACTGAATCAGGAAGAAATAGAAAATATGAACAGACCAATCACAAGCACTGAAATTGTAACTGTGATTAAATATCTTCCAACAAACAAAAGCCCAGGACCAGATAGCTTCACAGGTGAATTCTATCAAACATTTAGAGAAGAGCTAACACCTATCCTTCTCAATATCTTCCAAAATATAGCAGAGGGAGGAACACTCCCAAATTCCTTCTACGAGGACACAATCACTTTCATACCAAAATCAGACAAGGATGTCACAGAGAAAGAAAACTACAGGCCAATATCACTGATGAATATAGATCCAAAAATCCTCAACAAAATGCTAGCAAACAGAATGCAACAGCACATTAAAAGGATAATACACCATGATCAAGTGGGGTTTATTCCAGGAATGCAAGTATTCTTCAATATACGCAAATCTATCAATGTGATAAACCATATTAACAAATTGAAGGAGAAAAACCATATGATCATCTCAATAGATGCAGAGAAAGCTTTTGACAAAATTCAACACCCATTTATGATAAAAACCCTGCAGAAAGCAGGCATAGAGGGAACTTTCCTCAACATAATAAAGGCCATATATGACAAGCCCACAGCCAACATCATCCTCAATGGTGAAAAACTGAAAGCATTTCCACTAAGATTAAGAACAAGACAAGGTTGCCCACTCTCACCACTCTTACTCAACATAGTTTTGGAAGTTTTAGCCACAGCAATCAGAGAAGAAAAGGAAATAAAAGGAATCCAGATTGGAAAACAAGAAGTAAAGCTGTCACTGTTTGCAGATGACATGACACTATACATAGAGAATCCTAAAGATGCTACCAGAAAACTACTAGAGCTAATCAATGAATTTGGTAAAGTAGCAGGATACAAAATTAATGCACAGAAATCTCTGGCATTCCTATACACTAATGATGAAAAATCTGAAAGTGAAATCAAGAAAACACTCCCATTTACCATTGCAACAAAAAGAATAAAATATCTAGGCATAAACCTACCTATGGAGAAAAAAGACCTGTATGCAGAAAATTATGACACTGAAGAAAGAAATTAAAGATGATACAAATAGATGGAGAGATATACCATGTTCTTGAATTAGAAGAATCAACATTGTGAAAATGACTCTACTACCCAAAGCAATCTACAGATTCAATGCAATCCCTATCAAACTACCACTGGCATTTTTCACAGAACTAGAACAAAATTTGTATGGAAACACAAAAGACCCCGTATAGCCAAAGCAATCTTGAGAACGAAAAATGGAGCCGGAGGAATCAGGCTCCCTGCCTTCAGACTATACTACAAAGCTACAGTAATCAAGACAGTATGGTACTGGCACAAAAACAGAAAGATAGATCAATGGAACAGGATACAAACCCCAGAGATAAACCCACGCACATATGGTCACCTTATCTTTGATAAAGGAGGCAGGAATGTACAGTGGAGAAAGGACAGCGTCTTCAATAAGTGGTGCTGGGAAAACTGGACAGGTACATGTAAAAGTATGAGATTAGATCACTCCCTAACACCATACACAAAAATAAGCTCAAAATGGGGAGTAAAGACCTAAATATAAGGCCAGAAACTGTCAAACTCTTAGAGGAAAACATATGCAGAACACTCTATGACATAAATCACAGCAAGATCCTTTCTGACCCACCTCCTAGAGAAATGGAAATAAAAACACAAATAAACAAATGGGACTTAATGAAACTTCAAATCTTTTGCACAGCAAAGGAAACCATAAACAAGACCAAAAGACAACCCTCAGAATGGGAGAAAATATTTGCACATGAAGCAACTGACAAAGGATTAATCTCCAAAATTTACAAGCAGTTATGCAGCTCAATAACAAAAAAACAACCCAATCCAAAAATGGGCCGAAGACCTAAATAGACATTTCACCAAAGAAGCTATATAGACTGCCAGCAAACACATGAAAGAATGCTTGACATCATTAATCATTAGAGAAATTCAAATCAAAACTACAATGAGATATCATCTCACACCAGTCAGAATGGCCATCATCAAAAAATCTAGAAACAATAAATGCTGGAGAGGGTGTGGAGAAAAGGGAACCCTCTTGCACTGTTGGTGGGGATGTAAATTGATACAGCCACTGTGGAGAACCATATGGAGGTTCCTTAAAAAACTACAAATAGAACTACCAAATGACCCAGCAATCCCACTACTGGGCATATACCCTGAGGAAACCAAAATTCAAAAAGAGTCATGTACCAAAATGTTCACTGCAGCTCTATTTACAATAGCCCGGAGATGGAAACAACCTAAGTGCCCATCATCGGATGAATGGATAAAGAAGATGTGGCACATGTATACAATGGAATATTACTCAGCCATAAAAAGAAACGAAATTGAGCTATTTGTAATGAAGTGGATAGATCTAGAGTCTGTCATGCAGAGTGAAGTAAGTCAGAAAGAGAAAGACAAATACCGTATGCTAACACATATATATGGAATTTAAGAAAAAAAAATGTCATGAAGAACCTAGGGGTAAACAGGAATAAAGACACAGACCTACTGGAGAACGGACTTGAGGATATGGGGAGGGGGAAGGGTGAGCTGTGACAAAGCAAGAGAGAGGTATGGACATATATACACTACCAAACGTAAGGTAGATAGCTAGTGGGAAGCAGCCGCATAGCACAGGGATATCAGCTCGGTGCTTTGTGACCGCCTGGAAGGGTGGGATAGGGAGGGTGGGAGGGAGGGAGACGCAAGAGGGAAGAGATATGGGAACATATGTATATGTATAACTGATTCACTTTGTTATAAAACAGAAACTAACACACCATTGTAAAGCAATTATACCCCAATAAAGATGTTAATAAAAAAAAAAACACCAAAAACTAAAACACAGACAAAATACTTTTCTCGCTAATTTAAATAAAATTTCAACGTGGTGACACTTTAATAAAAGGAGATTATTTAATAAATGCAGACTTTTCATTTACTCAAAGGACATAATAAGGGAGTTAGAGATCTTTAAAGGATATAAAAAGGTTCCTGAATATTTAGTTTTGGGATTTTTTGGTCAGATCTATAAAGGGAAAGTGAGAAGTAAACTTACAGAGAATAGCTCTGAAATCTACATTTATGCATAATATTCATCTCATAAAATAAAAACCTCTCTCTAATTTATCCCAGTTCCTGTTGAAGAAATTATATATTGGTTTTAGAGTGAAAATGTTAGTAAGAGGCAAAGCAAAACTTTAATGATTGCATATAAATTTGGATAATTTACATAACTAATATTTTCAATTAAACCAAAAAATGTTTAAAAAATCACTATAGCTATAGCTTCATACCATGTTCCTTCAGAGAATGCCAAAGCATGACTTTTCATCAAAGTCACATTTAGATTCATATAAGTTCTGGCATTAGGAGTTTAGTCACTCTTTTGAAACTGATGGAAAAAATATAGCATTTTTTTGTTTTCTGGAGCATCTCTGCCCTTCATGCTGAGGAGTGCTGCATGAAAACCAGCTCCCTCTTTTTACCAGATCATTTGCCCAATTCTGTGGTTTAGAGCAAGAGTCCAGTTATTATATTACCTGAATGTGGTTTATCTCTTGTCTTATCGTCTTTACTTCCTCTTGAAATTAGAGCTGCAGAAACTGCAGGCTGAGCCCTGGGGAGAAAGGGACAGTGCAACTTATTTAGTAAAATGCCCTTTTGTCCTTCAAAAGGGTAGGCTTTAAAGTGCTGTGGGCAATGTTAACAAGTATATTTTAACTTCTTTTCAACAGAGGACGTAGGACAGTGATCAGCCTTTTTCTTCCCTTTGCTACTGTGTTTTCACACACTAGTGGAGAGGGTTTTTGGGGGTCACTGCCCCCCACGCCCCAATGGACCCGTCCTCCAGCCTCACGCCTGACTGGACATGTCCTCTCTCAGAACTGGCCCATGCAGGTGTGACCTCCGCTGCTGCCCTTACCTCTCCAAGGTGTCCTACAGAAGCCCCAGATTCTCCATATTAATCACAATGCTTCTTTCACAGAACAGCTTATGAAGCTTCCATTATTCTTTACAACAAAACGTACCTCACTGTGTTTTGAGGGGGGAGATGAAGTTCATGACCCAGAGATTAAGAAATGAATATTTAACTAAATCTACAGCTAGAGTGACTCACAACACTCTCCTGTAACATGTAGCTGCTAGAAACACATGTATTATACTCGCTGACATGGCATCCAGAAAAATAGGCACAGGGAATGATTTTTTAAAAATTCTCTACATTACACAACGCTAATTTTTTCTGAACCTTCTGCTTTTTCATTCTCCAACTTCTATTACGTGAACCATCAATGCCTTCTCTAATCACTGTGTCCCCTCTGCACTCATCCCTTAATCCTTTGTTCTCTGTCACCCACCTCCAGCACCCTTGGATGTTCTGGCCACCAAGACACTAAAGGCTTTCCTGACTTGTCACTTCATTTTTGCAGGGAGCAGTTAACTGCAGTGCACTCAGCCTCCCTTGAAAAGCTGTTTCCTTGCCAGTTTCTTCCATGATTCTTCAGTTCCAGCTTCCTTCCTATCAGACTCTTCTAAGATTCTTTTGTTGGGTTGAATTACCATTGCCAGTTCCTAATTACAAAATTACTTTAAAACTTTATACTTAGTTGTATATTTTCCCTCACTTTTATTCCCTCTTCCACAGAATATCCAAACTATGATTTTTAAATTTTTCAGCTCTTCATAAACAAATATCTAAAACACTTTTCTAAAGCTTAATTCTCTCACAGTGTTTAGCCGTGTCTATGTGGCGTCTCCATCAAGAATAGAGTTGTTATTTATTTATTTATATTTAATTTTTTATTTTTTGCGGTACGCGGGCCTCTTACTGTTGTGGCCTCTCCCGTTGCGGAGCACAGGCTCCGGACGTGCAGGCTCAGCGGCCATGGCTCACGGGCCCAGCCGCTCCGCGGCATGTGGGATCTTCCCAGACCGGGACACAAACCCGTGTCCCCTGCATCGGCAGGCGGACTCTCAACCACTGCGCCACCAGGGAAGCCCAGAGTTGTTATTTTTAAATGGAGGTAGTAGCTTGATAAGGAATGTGGTTGAAAATATGTTAAAATCACCTGTGGAACTTTTGAAATCAAATTTGAAACTAGTGAAAATGAGCTGCAGGCATTTTTGTGAGATTCAGCATGAACCCATCACCTCAGGTTACCCCAAATACTCAAAGAAGTAAAAATGCCTTTATGACAAGAACAGAGAGGTTTCAGGGATCCCCATAGCAAATCTCACTAAACGCATTAAAACACCACCTGCTAAAAGTACTATTTCTCTTTTGAGAACAGTCCTCAAAACGGAATTCTTCCATTATAGTTTCTCCTTTTATCTAAAAAAATGCACTTTCTATATACCTTCAGAGTATGATCCATGTTGCTAATCAAGAGTATGACCATTCTAGGGCTTCCCTGGTGGCGCAGTGGTTGAGAGTCTGCCTGCTGATGCAGGGGACGTGGGTTCGTGCCCCGGTCCGGGAAGATCCCGCATGCCGCGGAGCGGCTGGGCCCGTGAAACATGGCCGCTAAGCCTGTGCATCCGGAGCCTGTGCTCTGCAACGGGAGGGAAAAGAGTATGACCATTCTAAATGATTCACACATTTCCATGAACGTCTCATGTCATTGCCTATATAACCAACCATTTATTTTTACTGAATGAAGATTTCCCATTACCACAGGCACTTGACTTCACTGTCTTTAAACTCAAGAATTTTCCTGCACATGTCAGAACCTTGGAAATCATGTCTACATGTAAAATATTTTTTCATTTGTTTCCTTATGCCTGTTGCTTTTCATTAAGTATGATTATAATTAGATAACTCATAGAATATACCTCACAGGGAGGCTGTCTCCTTTACCTTTTTTATGTTTCAATATGTTTTCATTCTTACTTTTATAATTCCATGCCTTTAAATCTCCCAACATCAGGGTTCCAGAAAGCTCTGGACTGATTACTCTTACTTGAAAAAGTGAAATCGTTTTCTATCTCCTTAGGTGAATATAAATCAAACGGTGCTCTGGTTTTAAAGCTTTCTTGACTTTTTTTCTTTCTCCCTTTTTTATGCCTCCCTTGTTGGATGTCACCTCCTGTAATCAGATGTTTCATTTTTTGGAAATTCATTCTTTATTATTCAAATACTGACACATTTTCACTCTTTTAATCTTTCTATCTGAATTCTTTCTTATCAATTATTTTTCTGAGTCGCAATGTGATTCTTTACAGTAGCTTTCAAACCTGGATATATACCAGAATCACCTAGGAATCTTTAAAAATATAGATTTCTGGATAATACCCTAAGATTGGATTGAAACATAACAATCTGTGTGTTTAAAAAGCTCTGCCTGTGACAACAAAGGAGATAGTCTGTCACAGTTCCAGGAACTTGAATTTAAGAATTAAAACTGAAGAAGAAACCTGGTTTTCAGAGTATTATTGATTTGGAAACAGACAAACATATAATAAATAACATGCAATATTCAGTAATCTCCACAAATGAAAACTAGCTTATTTAGAAAAATGCCTTTGCTCAATTAACCAATGACAATGGAGGCAAGACTATAAAGTGGAGGAAAGACAGCCTCTTCAGTAAGTGGTGCTAAAAAAACTGGACAGGTACATGTAAAAGAATGAAATTAGAACACTCCCTAACACCATACACAAAAATAAACTCAAAATGGATTAAAGACCTAAATGTGAGACCGGACACTATAAAACTCTTAGAGCAAAACATAGGTAGAACACTCTCTGACGTAAATCTCAGCAATATCTTTTTTGATCCACCTCCCAGAGTAATGGAAAATAAAACCAAAAATAAAAAAATGGGACCTAACTAAACTCAAAAGCTTTTGCACAGCAAAGGAGACCATAAACAAGAGGAAAAGACAACCCGCGGAATAGAAGAAAATATTTGCAAATGATGTAACTGACAAGGGATTAATCTCCAAAATTTACAACCAGCTCATGCAGCTTAATATCAAAAAAAAAAAAAAATCAAAAAATGGGCAGAAGACCTAAATAGACATTTCTCCAAAGAAGACATACAGATGGGCAAGAAGCACATGAAAAGCTCCTCAACGTCACTAATTATTAGAGAAATGCAAATCAAACTACAATGAGGTATCACCTCGCACCAGTCAAAATGGCCATCATCAAAAAATCCACAAACAATAAATGCTGAAGAGGGTGTGGAGAGAAGGGAATCCTCGTACGCTGTTGATGGGAATGTAAATTGACACAGCCACTATGGGGAACAGTATGGAGGTTCCTTAAAAAACAAAAAATAGAGCTACCATATGATCCTTCAATCCCACACCTGGGCATATATCTAGAGAAAAACATGGTCCGAAAAGAAATATGCATCCCAATGCTCATTGCAGTGCTATTTACAATAGCCAGGACATGGAAGCAACCTAAATGTCCATCAATAGAGGAATGGATAGAGAAGATGTGCTACATATATACAATGGAATATTAGTCATTAAAAATAATGAAATAATGCCATTTGCATCCAACATGGATGGACCTAGAGACTGTCATACTGAGTGAAGTAAGTCAGGCAGAGAAAGAGAATTATCATATGATATCGCTTATATGCAGAATCTTAAAAAAGTGATACAAATGAACTTATTTACAAAACAGAAACAGACTCACAGACTTAGAGGATGAAGTTATGGTTACCAGAGGGGAAGGGTGGCAGGGAGGGATAGTTAGGGAGTGTGGGGTTGACATGTACACACTGCTGTGTACATTTAAAATGATAACCAACAAGGACCTACCGTACAGCACAGGGAACTCTGCTCAATATTATATAACAACCTAAATGTGAAAAGAATTTGAAAAAGAATAGATACATGTATATGTATAACTGAATCACTGCTGCACACCTGAAACTAACACAACATTGTTGATCGACTATACTGCAATATAAAAGAAAAAGTTAAAAAAAATTAATCACCACAGATGAAACTAACACATTTAGAACGATGCCTCTGCTCATTCCCCAGCCTTTGCTTTTGCAACAACATTGCCAGGCCCATAACTGACATCCCTGACACTCAGCTCTGCCCTCCGTACATGACCCATGCAGGTGCCAGGATGGTGATAACTTTGGGAGTTTCTTCACTCACTCTGCCCTTGACTTGGAGGGCTCTGCAGATACTTGGTAATCCTCTCTGTTGAACTGCTGTAAGATTCTGCATTCTAGTGCCAACACTGAGATTTTATGTTAGTTTCCCAATTTTCAGTTCATTCTCCTGGAAACTTACATGCCAATAATAAAAACCTCACTGCCTGAATTGAATTTGCAAAGCCTTATTTCAAACCCATGTGCTCCAGTTTGAAAAATTTTGGTTTCAACTTTAGTCTGCATTCTGCGTTTCTTGTCTAATATATAGCTTTGATTTAGTCCTGCCATTTTCCATCCTTAGTCCTTATTTCTAATAATAACTGTTACCAGTTACTACATTTTTGTCTGTAAATAGCCTGTCTACTTAGGCTTATAAAACTATTCCTTAACTTTAGTTCCCATCATCATTTGCAATGTTTATTTGAGACACTGAGTATTTTGGACTGGACTGCAATAAACACTGCCTAAATTGCTCTTAGTTTAGGTGAACTCTTGAGCATTCCTCCTTGACTACTCGGGATAACTTCTATTGTGAGTTAGTCTTACTCAGGAAATCCTGCCCTTGGCCAGAAGGTGAGGGTACTACTATCTCTCACTATCTTTCCATGAGAGTAAACTATGATGCATCACAGTAATCTATGAATATATTAAGAAAAGTTTAAGGCAATATATAGTATTTGCCCTTCATATTGTCATGGCCTTACGAATATCACGTCCCTATGTACTCCAAGTTAAGTAGTTCTTTATACTATGAAATCAATTAGGGGATGCAAATTGAGTCATTAGATCAACGGCAATACAGAGGAATCAGTTATATACAAAACACACATCCATGAGACAGAAAGGTACAATCCAAAAATAGTTTAGTTACAGATGTAAATGGCAACAATTTGCTGCCTCATGAAATTACTAACAAAGGTTTTGCTTAGCTATCACATACACATCCTCATTTTTAATGAGCAAAGTTTGCAACAGTTACACACTGTGATAATGTAGGGTTTAAACTGTGAACAGCCTTCTAAGGGGTTGTGTGACTGCATAGCTAATGACTTCAGTATCTGATTGCTGTGTACTTCACATGCACATGTTCAATTTTTATCTGGAATTTAAAAGAACACTGAGTTGAAGCAATTACATCCTGCATAAAGGAATTTTAAATGCTTTTTTTTGGTAAAGTCATGAAGGCAAATTGGCTTGCTGCTCAGCAACAAAGATTTAATACGTGAAATAACAGATGGCGGGCAATCATTTCAAAGGAGAAAGTCATGACTAACAGCATAAAGATACTTGATTGCATGGATCTGAGCCTTTGAAACTGTCATGGCGAGCACCGATCACCCTGGAATCTTCATAAAATATATTTTCTGTTCAGGTTCTATGTTGTGTTATAAAGCTAATGGGAACTGAACAAGTAAACAGAACTTATATGGGAGTAAAACACTTTTAAAACCATGGCTCAGAGATACAGTAAAATGTAGAGCAAGGATGTATGTAACATTAGCTGAGCAATGATTTTCTTATATAAATATAGGTCAGTCTTTGAGTGCTAGTGTCACTATTCCCAGGTAAGGATTTCCTGACCCCAATACGGCAGGTGATAGTCCTTGTTATAAGATAAAGAAGAATATGAGTGAAGGATGACATTTTTGTTCACCGTCTCCAAGATTCCACACTACATGCTAAGATAGCCCCTGGGGAGCTGAAAAGAAGCCTGAGGATTGTGAGCTGTGCTGTCATTTGTTGCTGTCTTGAATACAGTGCTACAGGGAGCTCTGTTCCTGTCCCAGCCAGCACACCTGAACACGTATAAGACACGTGCAGCAAGTATATAACTTTGCTAGGAAAAGTCTTTTCTGTATCCAAGTAGCTGGAAAAAGTATAGATCAGACAATCATGTATCCTGCTGAACTGCAGATGCTAAATCTCATCCTAAAGGCAGTAAACTAACTATCAAAATGTTGGACCCTAGATGTTAGAATCAGATATTAAAATACAGAACACCAGGGGTTCAAGGGAAATCTGGGAATCCTACCCAACCTCCAAAGCAACAAATGTATTGTAATGAAAGGGCTGTAGGATACTGAAGATAGAAATGACTCTTAAATCACCATGGCTGATTTTATCAATTATTTTCTTGAGTGGTGGAATGAAAAGTTGGTGCAGTTCTGATTTAAGAGCAAAGCTGGATATAATTTCTTGCATTAGTACATGTCCAAAAAGTTCCTCAAAGTGAAACTGGCAGCCAGTTGGCTCAGTTTGAAGAGGCACATATTGCCAAGGAAGCTCAAGACCAGGGACATATGAAACAAGGTATTTCAACCACTATGGCCTTGTTTGAGTCAGTATTTGGCCTAATACAAAGGGTGCTAAGAAGGTGAAGGACAAAATCTAAATATTGCCATTCAAGTCTCTGTCAAAGGCAACTAATTAGAAACATTTTATTGAAAAAGGGCCTTTCAGGTTACTCAGCTCATGCAATGCCCTAGGACTTATTCTTCATGTTAGTATTTTCAGACACTAGTGACCTTCCTTTCAATCTTCCTCTTTTCTCATCTATTGCTCTGTACCCACTATTATGTTCCAGAGTGGGTCTTCTGTTCCTTTCATCAAGCAGCTTGATGTTAAAAAATTTATAAAGACTTCCACTAAGATCAGGAACAAGACAAGGTTGCCCACTCTCACCCCTATTATTCAACATAGTTTTGGAAGTTTTAGCCACAGCAATCAGAGAAGAAAAGGAAATAAAAGGAATCCAGATTGGAAAACAAGAAGTAAAGCTGTCACTGTTTGCAGATGACATGACACTATACATAGAGAATCCTAAAGATGCTACCAGAAAACTACTAGAGCTAATCAATGAATTTGGTAAAATAGCAGGATACAAAATTAATGCACAGAAATCTCTGGCATTCCTATACACTAATGATGAAAAATCTGAAAGTGAAATCAAGAAAACACTCCCATTTTCCACTGCAACAAAAAGAATAAAACATCTAGGAATAAACCTACCTAAGGAGAAAAAAGACCTGTATGCAGAAAACTGTAAGACACCGATGAAGGAAATTAAAGATGATGCAAATAGATGGAGAGATATACCATGTTCTTGGATTGGAAGAATCAACATTGTGAAAATGACTCTACTACCCAAAGCAATCTACAGATTCAATGCAATCCCTATCAAACTACCACTGGCATTTTTCACAGAACTAGAACAAAAAATTCCACAATTTGTATGGAAACACAAAAGACCCCGAATAGCCAAAGCAATCTTGAGAACGAAAAACGGAGCTGGAGAAATCAGGCTGCCCTGCCTTCAGACTATACTACAAAGCTACAGTAATCAAGACAGTATGGTACTGGCACAAAAACAGAAAGATCAATGGAAGAGGATAGAAAACCCAGAGATAAACCCACGCACATATGGTCACCTTATCTTTGATAAAGGAGGTAGGAATGTACAGTGGAGAAAGGACAGCCTCTTCAATAAGTGGTGCTGGGAAAACTGGACAGGTACATGTAAAAGTATGAGATTAGATCACTCCTTAACACCATACACAAAAATAAGCTCAAAATGGAGTAAAGACCTAAATGTAAGGCCAGAAACTATCAAACTTAGAGGAAAACATAGGCAGAACACTCTATGACATAAATCACAGCAAGATCCTTTCTGACCCACCTCCTAGAGAAATGGAAATAAAAACACAAATAAACAAATGGAACCTAATGCAACTTCAAAGCTTTTGCACAGCAAAGGAAACCATAAACAAGACCAAAAGACAACCCTCAGAATGGCAGAAAATATTTGCAAATGAAGCAACCGACAAAGGATTAATCTCCAAAATTTATAAGCAGCTCATGAAGCTCAATAACAAAAAAACAAACAACCCAATTCAAAAATGGGCAGAAGACCTAAATAGACATTTCTCCCAAGAAGATATACAAGACTGCCAACAAACACATGAAAGAATGCTCAACATCACTAATCATTAGAGACATGCAAATCAAAACTGCAATGAGATATCATCTCACAGCAGTCAGAATGGCCATCATCAAAAAATCTAGAAACAATAAATGCTGGAGAGGGTGTGGAGAAAAGGGAACCCTCTTGCACTGTTGGTGGGAATGTAAATTGATATAGTCACTGTGGAGAACCGTATGGAGGTTGCTTAAAAAACTACAAATAGAACTACCATATGACCCAGCAATCCCACTACTGGGCATATACCCTGAGAAAACCATAATTCAAAAAGAGTCATGTACCAAAATGTTCATTGCAGCTCTACTTACAATAGCCTAGAGATGGAAACAACCTAAGTGCCCATCATCGGATGAATGGATAAAGAAGATGTGGCACATATATACAATGGAATATCACTCAGCCATAAAAAGAAACGAAATTGAGCTATTTGTAATGAGGTGGATAGACCTAGAGTCTGTCATACATAGTGAAGTCAGTCAGAAAGAAAGAGACAAATACCGTATGCTAACACATATATATGGAATTTAAGAAAAAAAAATGTCATGAAGAACCTAGGGGTAAGACAGGAATAAAGACACAGACCTACTAGAGAATGGACTTGAGGATATGGGGAGGG
>NW_020837963.1:20611236-20670496 GCF_003676395.1 Aethalodelphis obliquidens
GCTACAGTAATCAAGACAGTATGGTACTGGCACAAAAACAGAAAGATCAATGGAAGAGGATAGAAAACCCAGAGATAAACCCACGCACATATGGTCACCTTATCTTTGATAAAGGAGGTAGGAATGTACAGTGGAGAAAGGACAGCCTCTTCAATAAGTGGTGCTGGGAAAACTGGACAGGTGCATGTAAAAGTATGAGATTAGATCACTCCCTAACACCATACACAAAAATAAGCTCAAAATGGAGTAAAGACCTAAATGTAAGGCCAGAAACTATCAAACTTAGAGGAAAACATAGGCAGAACACTCTATGACATAAATCACAGCAAGATCCTTTCTGACCCACCTCCTAGAGAAATGGAAATAAAAACACAAATAAACAAATGGAACCTAATGCAACTTCAAAGCTTTTGCACAGCAAAGGAAACCATAAACAAGACCAAAAGACAACCCTCAGAATGGCAGAAAATATTTGCAAATGAAGCAACTGACAAAGGATTAATCTCCAAAATTTATAAGCAGCTCATGTAGCTTAATAACAAAAAAACAAATAATCCAATCCAAAAATGGGCAGAAGACCTAAATAGACATTTCTCCCAAGAAGATATACAAGACTGCCAACAAACACATGAAAGAATGCTCAACATCACTAATCATTAGAGACATGCAAATCAAAACTGCAATGAGATATCATCTCACAGCAGTCAGAATGGCCATCATCAAAAAATCTAGAAACAATAAATCCTGGAGAGGGTGTGGAGAAAAGGGAACCCTCTTGCACTGTTGGTGGGAATGTAAATTGATATAGTCACTGTGGAGAACCGTATGGAGGTTGCTTAAAAAACTACAAATAGAACTACCATATGACCCAGCAATCCCACTACTGGGCATATACCCTGAGAAAACCATAATTCAAAAAGAGTCATGTACCAAAATGTTCATTGCAGCTCTACTTACAATAGCCTAGAGATGGAAACAACCTAAGTGCCCATCATCGGATGAATGGATAAAGAAGATGTGGCACATATATACAATGGAATATCACTCAGCCATAAAAAGAAACGAAATTGAGCTATTTGTAATGAGGTGGATAGACCTAGAGTCTGTCATACATAGTGAAGTCAGTCAGAAAGAAAGAGACAAATACCGTATGCTAACACATATATATGGAATTTAAGAAAAAAAAATGTCATGAAGAACCTAGGGGTAAGACAGGAATAAAGATACAGACCTACTAGAGAATGGACTTGAGGATATGGGGAGAGGGAAGGGTAAGCTGTGACAAAGCGAGAGAGAGGCATGGACTCTACCAATCTCTATACACTACCAAACGTAAGGTAGATAGCTAGTGGGAAGGGGCCGCATAGCACAGGGAGATCAGCTCGGTGGTTTGTGACCACCTAGAGGGGTGGGATAGGGAGGGTAGGAGGGAGGGAGACGCAAGAGGGAAGAGATATGGGAACATATGTATATATATAACATTCATTTTTTTGCAAAGCAGAAACTAACACACCATTGTAAAGGAATTATACTCCAATAAAAATGTTAAAAAAAAAAAAGACTTAGGCTAAAAAGATAATTATTCCTTGAAAAATACAAAAGTTTAAAACCTCATAGAAGACCTTTCATTTCATTAACAGTGACTAAAATTGAGGAAAGTCTTGCCTACCAGGCATTGTTGAAACGATTTCCAGTTTGTCAATTCATAATCTCATCTTGTGCTTATTCATAGAGCTGTTTGCTCAGTTTCGATGATTACATTTTAATTGTTCCCTTATAAGTAACTGAAAAAGTAAATATTTATTTTTTCTTTTTTAAAAATCAATGAATGAGCCTAAATACAGTGACACTATTCACAAAGAACGTTCAGAGAATTCTCCTACCGTGTGATTCTGTCTGGGCATTTAAAAGTTAATAACCCTGGGTCAGTTTGGATCTTCTCAAGGTTCATTGCTTTTAGAATTCAATGAGTTCCTTTTCTAAATCTAATTGAGTGGCAAATGGGTGAGTGTTCTGTGTATTCTTTCAGCATCTTGTTGGCTCTCTTTATGCAGGATACAATATTTAATGAAAGATCAATATTTCCTGGCCACATTTCCTTTTACTTCTGTCATGTAGGAGTTGGTGGCTAGCAAGTCACTAATATCATCATTACCATGATCTCCATCATCGCTCAACCAAAGAATTAAATTATATAATGCATTTAGTATGTAAAGTGGTGCCTGATATATTGTATGTACATGCTATGGTCAGACAATAATCAATATTGATGCAAATATATAATGTAAAGATCATTGAATGGGGAGAGAAAAACATGGTTCCTATGTTTGAACCTACCACTTATAAGTTTTCTTATTGTGATCATGGGCCAGAGTCACCTGGCTTCTTGGATTCCCAATATCATCATCTCTAAAATCAGAAGGGTGAATAATTAGTTGACTACTGATGTTCCTTCCAGTTCTGTTAGTCCATGATTCTATGCATGTTCCATGCTGCTAAAGAATATCTATGGGCATTAAAAACTTTCAGGTATGTGTGTGTCTGATAATCTCTTTTGCGTTTCTATTCTGAACTGTGGATTTATCTCCAGAATGCACAAATGAACATCTGCACAAGTTTTGCATTCAATTTCAGACAGTCCATCTCTCTAGAAAAGACTTTTTGGTTCATCTGCAACCATGGGTCCCCAGGGGGATCCCCTGTTCTCTGTGCTTTAAGTGCCCAGAGGTGAAGGACATCGCTGATGGCTGTTTAGAAATCTGCACATGTCTTTTCAAATTAAGTGCCAAGGCAGCTGCTCAGTCCAAGGGAGGTCCTGGCCCCCCTTGCTCTACTTCCTTTTTTCAGAACAGGGACACAAAGTGCTCTATCTTTTTTCTCCTTAATAATGCTCTGATGCATTCCAACACATATCTGTCCACCACTGCATCTCACAGCTGAAATAGGAGAAATAATCCCTCCAGTTCACCCCTCCTGATGCCCTAGAAGACCTTATCTCTTTCTTTCTTTCTTCTTTTTCTTTCTTTCTTTCTCTTTCTTCTTTCTCTTTCTTTTCTTTCTTTCTTTTTTTGTTTCTTTCTTTCTTTCTTTTTTGTGGTATGCAGGCCTCTCACTGTTGTGGCCTCTCCCATTGCGGAGCACAGGCTCCGGACACGCAGGCTCAGCGGCCATGGCTCACGGGCCCAGCCACTCCGCGGCATGTGGGATCTTCCTGGACCGGGGCATGAACCCGTGTCCCCTGCATCGGCAGGAGGACTCTCAACCACTGCGCCACCAGGGAAGCCCTATCTGTTTCTTTATTTTGATGTGATTAATAATAGTTGAGAAAGCAGGAGATGAAAATGACCACAGAGTGAAATTGTAAAGCCTGAGTTGCTAACTTCTGGAAGTTGACTTATGTTGCTCCCAAGAAGAGGGTCATTGGAAGTCTTTGGATTCAGCGTGTTTCCACTGAGGATGGGACTCACTAAGCATTCAATATTCACTTCCTTCCCTTACTTTCTCTGAATTACACTAACCTTTTCTATCATTTACTTACAAAGTACCGAAGGGAAGGTCTTTGATTAGAAAGATTTAGTGTGTGAAAGAGTGTTTTTTTAAAAATTCATAATTACTTTTTTTGGCTATGGAAACAACTTTTTATTATTCACTTTTCAAAATGTTTCTAGGATATATATTCTGGACTCATATAACATTAATATCCTTTTTATTACTTGTTTAATTAGTTGCTTATTTACTACTACTAAAACCATTATTAATAATGAGCATTTATTAATGCATACAAAGCTCTAGGGTAAGTATTTTGTGTTCTCTCATTTAATTTTCAAAACATCCCTGTAGGTCATGTACTATTATTATTTCACTTTGTTGTCTTGTAAAAGGAGATAGAGAAAGGTTAGACAACGCAAAAAGATCATAAAGTAGCAAAGGATGAATTGGAAACTGAATCCATCTCTGTCTCCCCAAATGCCCTGCTCTTAATTGCCACAGACAGTCACATGCAACCAAGAGACTGGGGTAGAGCAGGGTAATTGTTTGCATAAACCTGTATTCCATGTGCTCTTTTCTTTCTTTCTTTTATTTTTTTGAGCTGTAAATTGACTTCATTCAGAAAATAAAGTTTTTAAACTGACATTTTGACTGCCCCCCCACCAATTTTAGGGTTTTTATGATAATTTTCTCCTCTCTAAATAAAGTAAAAATCAAATACTTTGTGGGGAAAACAAAACATGGATCATAATGAAATAAGCATTAAAATAACATAGGTCCAATGAAAATAGATGAGTATTACTCAAGGTATCCAGTCTTCATTTGTGTTTATTTTCACCATGCCCCCTTTGGTTTATGTTCAAGTTTAGATTTCTTTGTTTTCATGATCAAATTTGAATTAAACATTTTGCTTAGACTGCCCAGTTATTGAGTATAGGGATGTTTGCAGATCAAACAATTATTAGTAGGCTATAGGCTATATGGGAGGAAATCAAAAATGCTCTGTAGAGATTCATCTGATGTGATGTTTCTGGTGATTTTTCCACCAGCTTATCTAAGAGTCAGTGTATCCTGTAAATAGAAACAATTTGTTATAAACAAATATATAAACTGAATAGATTCAAAAGAGAAAATATAATAAATCTACATGAAATAAATTGATTCAGCAGACTAATAAGCATATCATCAGAGATGCTTCTAAGAATCCTTAACATTCTTCTTTCCTTTAGAACGCCAGCTTTATTAGAAATTAATATGAAAACATGAGGCGAACACTGCTGCCAACAATAGTAAAGCTGGTATGGCTTTCAGTTAAACATCCATGATTTGCTTCATTAAACATATTTCGTTGTACTCTCAGGTTTTTAAATATGTCTCCAAGAACATCTCATAATTTTTAAAAGATATTATAAGCTAATTTGCTTCATAGAAAGCATAATTTCTACGCATATTAAGAATGATGCTGCATTTTCAGTAACCGTATGTATCGATCAAGAGCTTCCTTAAGACGAGAATCTCCCTGTTCCCAATTCAGCTTCTCATACGCTATGAGGATGATGATTTGAAGTCAGCTTTTGAATTCACTTTAAATGAAAGTCTCTTAACTGCATAAATAGATTAGCAATCCTTGGGTATCTTATAAGAAGAACTAATTATATGAAACGTGGTAATAAAATGTTAAATGTTTAAAAAGTCCTTTAAACGTTAAAAAGGAAAAATCACACGTGTTCGAGGAAGGTGAGAGAGAAAACATTCCAGGTATCATACTGTAGGTTATATTTGGATACAATCACACCATTCAGATAAGACTTCCTGAGTGAATTTGCATATTGTGGAGATTCTACCTAAAAATCAGAACATATATTTTTAAAAATTTTATAACAACTGAATTATTTTGTGTGCATGTATTTTTTTTAAACTTTTTATTTTATATTGGAGTATAGCCAATTAACAATGTTGTGATAGTTTCAGGTGCACAGCAAAGGGACTCAGACATACATATGTATGTATCCATTCTCCCCCAAACTCCCCTACCATCCAGGCTGCCACATAACATTGAGCAGAGGTCCCTGTGCTATACACTAGGTCCTTGTTCATTATCCATTTTAAATATAGCAGTGTGTACATGTCGATCCCCAAATCCCTGACTATCCCTTCCCCCCAACCTTCCCCCCGGTAACTGTAAGTTCCTTCTCTAAGTCTGTGAGCCTGTGTCTGTTTTGTAAATAGGTTCATATGTGTCATTTCTTTTTAGATTCCGCATATAAGGGATATCATACAGTATTTCTCTTTCTCTGTCTGACTTCACTCAGTGTGACAATCTAGAATGGATAAAGAAAATGTGGTACATATATGCAATGGAATATTACTCAGAATGAAATATTGCCATTCGCAGCAACATGGATGGACCCAGAGATTGTCATACTGAGTGAAGTACGTCAGAACATATATTTTTAATTACACATTATACTTTCTGATCCATTTTACCTACAGTCGTTAAAACCGTATACATTTATAGGAGGGAGGTGCACAAATGTTAAAGCCTTGTTCAGGAGACGTGTGTGAGCCGGTCAGAACTGTTACTAACTTATCCCTTCCTCCTTACTGTGAGCTAGGAGCTTTGAGAACAATCGTGTTGTTTATCTTCTCTTCCTAAATCCACAGGAGGTTTGAGAAAACAAAGCAACTAAAGTCTTTAGAGTCACAAAGGTTTTGAAAATCAAATACAGTCAATTTCAATTGTGATTTAAGCAATTTCAAATGTATCCCCTTCTCCTGCACCTGGTATTGTTTGTTTACCCAACGAATATGATTATCATCTGTCTCTTAGTCAGTAACACCAAATTCACTGAGGCCGGAGCCTCAGAGCCATAAGTGAGCAAGTGTGTGAAAAATAATCAGAGGAAAGAATAAGATTATACGATTTTAGCTCCAGGACCATGGTAAGGAAACAGAATTAGATGCTTTCATTTATCTAGCATCTACGTTTTACACCAAAATATCTCTCTGAGTTTTGTAATACAGTATAAATAAATGAGACATTCTCACACCATTCCAAAGCAAAACAGAGGCAAACAAAGAAACAAAAACCTAAGTCACTCTGAAATGTAGGAAGCATTTTTATACCATTTTTAGGACAAGATGGAGACTATTTTGTGAGTTTAGGCTATTGAATGAGGCTATTCTTATTGAAATGGAGGAATAATTTTCTAAGAAAATTATTCCTCCATTTCAGTAAGAATAATTTTTTATTCCTATTTTTAAATCAATGATTTCTTTTTTTTTTTGCATTTAGACAAAGGCAATTGCTGTAAAACAAACTCTTTTTAAAAACAACACAACAGCATTATAATTAGTTATTTCTTTTCACTCAAAAAATTCAGTCAATTTAACTGTTTACAGAACAGTTTATATGTTTAACTTCAGTCATTTAAATATAATTTAAAAAGTGACGTAAGAAAGAACACTGAAATAGTTCTGCTTGGGAAGAAATGAATGGCAATTTTAGCTCTAGCAACAAATCCCCAAGAAATCAGTATTCACACGGTGTTATTTTCTGAGCTATATAATAGTTATTAGATTTTTGTTTTCCTATTGTTTACACGTACAGGTTTCCAAAGTAGTTTTCCACATTGCAAATATCTAGGTAATATAATTCATTATTTACCATGGGTTTTTAGAGAGCAATAGATTTTATCCCTAGATGTCCCTAAGGACGATTCTGATATGCTCTGAGCTCATTTGTTAAAAATATGGCAGGGAACTGGCAGGTAAAATCTTAAAATCGTTATGGCAATGCCTGTCCTCCATCTTTCAAAGTCCCTATTTCCCAAATGAAGCAAATACCAAGAATGACATGAACCATGAACGTGGCTTTCCAATTGCTGGACTTAGGATTTGTGAAGAAGACTGATTTACATTGTTTGAGCAGTCCTTTCTTATTTTCACCATGATAAACTCTTGAAAAGTGGGGTAGGTATTTTGTAGCACCATCCAGCCAAGTTTGAGTGAATGGCTTCCTTCAGCATATTTACTGCGGGAAGCAGACACATCCACTTTGCAGAGTGCTTTCAGAACACCTCCTGCTCTGCTCTGTATAAGGATTAGGAAGCCCAGGTTCTAGTTACGGTGCTGTGTGATTGTGGTCAGAACAGTCTCCATGTGCTTTAGCTTCTCATTAGTAAAAGCAGCGGAAAGGAAGATAGCTCTAAGCCACTAGTTCATTTTGAGACTTTTAACTGGAAGGGTTTGAAAATCAGAAACTTCTTTTTTATCTTATTCACAACTTTGTGTTGACTTGAATAGAATAAAGAAAACCATGAAGGATTGATGTCAAAGAGGTATGCGGTAGGCTTCTCTGCTTTGATGTTGTTGGTTGCTGGTAAGGGAAGCAAAAGCATCTCAGGGTTTGTAACCACCAATGGATCGATATCAGCTGCTTGATTCCTCTCTCACTGTCTCTGTGAGTTGCTGCCCAGATTAGAATCTGATGCAAAAATTAGTCATGGTGTGACATTCAGAGGCAAATACAGATGTTAGAAGATATAAATACACTGAGCACTGACAGAGGAATATATACATAACATTGTATTTCCTTTATACATTCAAATTAATTAATTGATAGGAGTTGGAATACATGAAAAAAGAAGGATTTAGGCCTGGGGTGTCAATGTATATCATTTTACAATAAGTCCCTGAATTCAAGATGAACCCTTTATGTAATTATTTACATATATTAGCAATCAAACTGAACAGAAGTCTTGGTAATTTCCAAATTGCCTTTTTCAAGTCTAAGCTCTACCTACGACTATTATGTCTAAATCTTAAAGTTGCAGTATGGGGAGGGAGAAGATGCAAGACTATTTTACTTGCAGACAGAATAGAGGATAGAAAGTCCAAGGTGACTCTAAAGGCAGGAGTGAGAGGAAGATGAATGTGTTTGAACACATTCATTGTAAGAGAGGGAAAAAAATGGGAAGGAGAAAAAACGCAGGAGAGACAAGAGGGTGAGAAGTAATGCATCTTAGTAAATTATCAAAAGTGCTAAAGGCAAAGTAATCTTGAGCCGTGACCTACTCGCAAGAACCTGTTATTTAAGTTTTTCCTTCTACTCTAAAGTGAATTTTCCTGCAGGGTCAATTTATTATGTATTTTATCTTCTCAGTTTTTAATCTAGTTATTCTAATTGTGATGATGCTTTATGTCTCTCCCTACCTTTCCAATAAATATTCAGAGATAAAGGTACTACATTCTTAACCAAATGTTGTTCAGTTATTTCCTTGATTAATCTAAGTACAAATTTAGAACATATATTATGGTTGTCAATTTTACATTATGTAAAAATAAAAATGTGTCAAATTCAGTAGGCACAGCAATAAATGTTTGAGTGATTTGATGAATAAAAAAAACATCTGCCTGACATCAGTAAATATAGAAAAATTAACAGTGAGAATCTTCATATTAACTGTTCACATTTTACTGTGACTTTGTGTAAACATCTTACTAAGAAATGATGAAACACAGTACCAGCATTTATCACCTGTCCATAATTCATTAGTCTAACTCAGAGTTTGGCAAACAGCCTGTTGGCTAAATCTATCCTACTGTCTGTTTTTATAAAGTTTTATTGGAATACAGCCATGCTTATTCATGGGGCCTTTCGCGCTACTACAGCAGAATAAGGTGGCTGAGACCACTTTTATGGCCAGCAAAGCCTAAAAGATTTAGAGACGTACCTCTAAGATGCTATGAGTTTGGTTCCAGACCATGGCAATAAAGTGAATATGGCAATAAAGCGAGTCACACAATTTTTTTGGTTCCAGAGAGCATATAAAAGTTATGTTTATACTATATTGTACTCTATAAAATGTGCAGTGCATTATGTCTAAAAAGACCAATGTTCATACCTTATGTCTAAAAAATACTTTTTTTGCTAAAAAAGTGTTAACCATCATCAGAGCCTTCAGTGAATCATAGTAGTGACATCAAAGATCACTGATCACAGGTCACCATAACAAATATGACAATAAAAAACTTGGACATATTGTAAGAATTACCAAAATGTGACACAGAGACATGAAGTGAGCAAATACTGTTGGAAAAATGGAGCCCATAGACTTTCTTGATGCAGGGGTGCCACGAACCTACAATTTGAAAACATGGAAAATCTGGGAAGCACAATAAAATGAAGCACAATAGGGGCTTCCCTGGTGGTGCAGTGGTTGAGAGTCCGCCTGCTGATGCAGGGGACATGGGTTCGTGCCCCGGTCCGGGAAGATCCCACATGCCGCGGAGCGGCTGGATCCGTGAGCCATGGCCGCTGAGCCTGCGCGTCCGGAGCCTGTGCTCCGCAACGGGAGAGGCCACAACAGTGAGAGGCCCGTGTACCGCAAAAAAAAAAAAAAAAAAGAAGCACAATAAAATAAGGTATGCCTGTACTGTCTGATCCTTTACAGAAAAGGTTTGTTGACCTCTGACAGCTACTATGCACAGGAGGGTTCTCTTTGTCCTGACTGTGGCTCTAACTGATTCAGGCCAGAAACTATGCCAAGGGGTTTGGCAGTGGCATTTTTACCACATAACAGCTACATTATTGATAGCTTACTGTGAGCCGGAATGGTCTAAGCAGTGTACATAAATAATAACACTTAATCCTTGTAATAATGAGATAAATATTATCACTATGGCCATTTTAGAGGTGAGGCAACCAGAGAGATTTTGTGACTCACCGTCAGTGTGTTGAAGCCAGGAATGGACCCTGAGTAATTTAATGCTGAACTTAAAAAAATATATAACAGAGAGATTTGAGTAAAAAAGTTATTTTGGGGACTTCCCTGGTGGTGCAGTGGATAAGACTCCGCCCTCCCAAGGCAGGAGGCCCGGGTTCGATCCTTGGTCAGGGAACTAGATCCCACATGCATGCCACAACTAAGAGTTCATATGCCACAACTAAGGAGCCTTTCTGCCACAACTAAGACCTGGTGCAACCAAATAAATAAATAAATATTAAAAAAAAAAGTTATTTTGTATCCTCATGTTTTTCCTATTTTGCTGTCTTACAACACTTGCAGCTGGGACTAGACAACACAGAAAACACAGTCAAGAGTCTTTTTGAGAAAGGATTATGGGAGGGCGAAGACTAGGCTGCTGTGAGAGAGATGACCCAGAGAAAAGTGAAGTTCATTCCCTCACTTCTAACAGTCCCAAGGTGAGTGGTGCGGGTGGATCGGTGGCTCTTTTCCACACTGCCCTTCAGAGAATCAGAACTACTCCCATCCATGGCTCTGCCATGTTCTAGGGGGCTGATGTGTCTGCATGGCAGAAGCTGAGTGACAGTCATGCCCCTTCTGTCTGCAGATGTTGAAGAGTGTGTAAGAGCACACATCTGCTGTCCCAGAACCCATACCTAGTTGTGGTACATGTGACTTCAGCTCACAGACACTCAGGAGAATTTAGTCATCTGGTATCCTCCTGCCTGCAAAGAAGACTGGAATATTTAGGCTCCAGCTGAGCAGCCATGTGACCAGCCATGACCCTATTTCTGTGGGAGAGAGATGGATTTGGGGTTGACAAATGGCAATTTTCTTAAGAGCAAGAGAGTAAAAATTTTATCTTTTTAAGGTTTTTCAGTGGCATAACTGGTCCATCTGACTTTTGGTTCAGTTGTTCTTGAGCAGGAAAACTTTCATGATAGTTTATGAGGGGGAGAAAAAGCAAATGGACTGTTGAGTTTTAACTGAAAGAGGATCAGAGTGTGGGCCTTTCCTTGGGTCATCTCCAGAGAACATCCTTGGGTTATCCATCCGCTGTTCTACTTTGATTTTCAAAGCTCTATTATTATTACCTTTTTCCATCTCTCTGTGATCTCGATTTTTTTCAAAATACTTAATCTTATTAGACTACAGTAATGTGAAGTATACAAATATGTATTTTTAGCAAGTGTATATCAATATATTTATAGTCTTCATATCTAACTTGTTTACTAAAATTATATTAAGTGATATTTATAGTTTATATTTCTTATGTGTCAGGAAATTTTAAGATACTGATGGTGACTTTTCTTCTTATTTTCAATCTAATTCTTATTGTTCTACTGTATTTTAATTCTTACTGTGCATTAGCAAAACAGATTATTAGAACTGAGTATTTGGGAGCTGGAAAAGTGTGAAAAAGCTTCATAGAGATCAAAACAGAAATGAGTTGAGTCTTGAAGGGAAAATAAAACTAACAACTAAATATTTGTGCAATATACACACATATGCACACATTTTCTAAGGGAAATTAAAAAGCTCTATAGTAATGAATATTACAGAGTACCAGTGACTTTGTATCTGAATTTCATTTTCCTCTGATTAAAGTGACATTTTCCTTTGCCTAAATAAGCTTAACCTGAAACTGTCTACATGAAATCATATAACTATAGATCTCTCCTCCAAAACAGTGGAAGCTGCTTGATTATCTTGCTTTTCCAGGCATTGCATCTCTCCCATTTACCTCTGCAGGCTCTTGGAGAAGTCAATGAAAATAAATGTGTGAGTTGATACTTTCTTTTCTTCCTTTGATGTATACAGTGAGATACTCACAATGTAGCAACCCTTATACTTTTAAAAGAGAGAATCCTGGTGGGAAAAAAACCCTGAGGTATGCATCCCTGTAAAGCAAACTGTGCTTTAATTTGTTTCTTTGTTTTCTTTTTTAACATCTTTATTGGGGTATAATTGCTTTACAATGGTGTGTTAGTTTCTGCTTTATAACAAAGTGAATCAGCTATACATACGTTCCCAAATCTCTTCCCTCTGCTCACCTGTTTTCTAACTGTTGAGAGGCATTTGAAAATACGTGGAGTGCTTTAGATTTCTATGCCTGGTAATTATTTCCCGGGTCAGGGTCAGATATGACAAAGTCCTGCAACAGAGAAAGAGGCTTGCAGGTGCACATCAAAAGACTGGCTTGCCCAGGATGCCGGAAGCACTGGTGTGGACGCTTGAGTAGAGTTAAGCTCTCCGGCCCAGGATGCCTCATTGGTCGGGTGGGAAAGAGCCGGGTATGGAAGTCAAGGAACTACCTTAAGGATTCAGTGAAATGATCCATGCAGAGTGCTTCGTGTTTGGCTCAGAATAAGCAGTGCATACTCTTAACCCTTGGAGTAAATTTCTAACATATTTTTGTAAAGCAGCAACGATCATACTTACTTCATAGGTTCCTTCTAAGGCTTTAAAGATTATTATTGCTATAAAGTATCTCACCCTTGGTAGGTTGCAGATATTCTTATTCTCACCAGTCTCCACAGTTTTAATATTTTAGTTCTATATTTTTTAAAGTGCCTTCGATTTCTGAAAACAAAGTACACGTTTATGGTTTTGCATTTCTGACTTCTGGTTAATACTACCTTAGTGTGTTCTCCTCATCACCTGCTGGGATTTCTTCAACCCATCAGAATCTTCTTTGTAGTTCTCCTCCTGCCACCTAGTAATGCTCAGTCCCTATATTCTGGGTTGGGAGCTGTGATATTACTTACTAAATCATCCTCTCTGTTCCCCAGTTATTCTCCTAAAAAATATCCTTTAGGGTTTTTTGTTTTTTGTTTTTTCCCCTTTTAATCTGTCCTCTTACCTTCTCTCTTTAGATAACATATCATATATGTCTTGGGAAAGTTTCCTTTTACTGACTCAAAATTTGTGGTTTTACTTTTTTAAAGACTTTGTATTTCACCCTCTCTCAAAAATCCATTTTAACTCAGATTTCTAACTCCCAAATTCACAATTGCTTAATTTTCAAAGGCTTTCTTGTGATATCTTAATAGAAAGAAGATAAGATGGAAGAGGTAACATTCAAAATGTATTATTTGGATTCTCAAGATTAGACCCATTATTCTAGAATTTCCTGAAATATGCATAGAAGTTCTTTGGAGAACCCATTCCTTTATGATTTTGTGAAACAGTTTTCATTGCTTTTTGGTATCTGTTGATCTAGAAATTACTCAAATATAGTGTGGACTTTTATATTTATGATAATATACAATTCAACTGAATATCTGAATAAATACATCACAATTTACTCAGAATTTTAAAAATTTACTATGCCTCAATGGCAATTACAGCCAAGGTCCTTCCTCAATTACAATTGACTGTGATATTTTTCAAGAAAATAATTTTGCAGTTTTACATACAATGATGTATAGTATCTTTATGCAGTACTGGTTTTAAGTGTGATTATTTAAACTTTTTAATATCATTACTTTCTAAGTATTCCAAGTGTTTTACTACATATATCAAAATATTTGAATTATTTTTTGATATTTAAGTATTTTTCTTTCACATTCTGCTTGATTAAATATTCTTACATTCCAACCAATGCCAAAACTTAGCCCAGTTTTTCTTCCCTTTATCTTAACTACTTTTCTGTAAATGGGAATAATAATAATATAAACCTCAAATGTTGAATTCAGTATTAAAACTAATGCATATAAGTTGCATAGCATAGTGACTTGTATAAACCAGGCAATCTGTAATGATTTTGATGTAGAAAGTATAATCAATTCTATCAGTTTTATTCATGAGGGTTACAGAGTCATGACCCAAGCACCTCCCAAAGGCCTCACTTCCTAAATACCATCATGTGGGGCATTAGGATTTCAACATATGAGTTTGGGGAGGATGCAAACACTCAGACCATAGCAGATTCCTTACTCTGTTGTTGGAAATATAAAGTCTAAGTTGAACTAATCTACTAAAAAACACCTAAATCGATGATTTTCTAAATTTTTACACTTTATAGGTTTTGAAATCTGCTTCCTTCACATTTGTAGTTTCATCATTTTTAAAGTGTACAGTTAGTATCTGAACTCTTTATTTTGCTTTATATTTTTTTCTTAGAAAATAGCAGAGAACCATCTGAATGAAACATAAAATTAATAATAAACTGTTCCAAAAATTCAAATGGAGAAAAATGTCAGCTACGTAGGCCTCAAGAATAGTCGGAACTTTAAAAAATATCTATTTATTCTTTTTGGTCAGGGGAAGCAGTAATGGTAACAGAACATCTATATGGCTAATGATAAAACACATAAATAGAAACTAGAATCACCTTGTAGTATTCAAATCCCTGCTATACCCACCACTTATATTGTTTTCGGCTTTTGTTTCAACTATAAAATAGGGGCTACAATATTATTTCCCTCATAAATTCTTGTGCAAATTAAATAAATTAATATAAACAAGGTGCTTAAAATAGTATCTAGCACATAATAAGCACTCAGCAATGTTACATATTATCCATGATATTGAAAATAAAATATAATATAAAATTTGATAATGATATTTGGACATTTTTTGAAAAATGAAAATCAACCATTATCTGCCATCAATGTTTAAAGGGACAGAAATAAAATAATGATATTATTGGAATTATTTTGCTTTTCTAACACTTAACAGTGATTTTCTGTCTTTCAGTCCTTGCTTGGACAAGAAAATCAGTTAATTTTTCAGCTTAGCCGTTTCCTTCTCTCCTTAAATAAATATATTCGATGAAATTAAGTTATGAAAAAGGAAGTAAAATTCCAACTGAGACTGGTATTGAACTTAATTCTCTAAACAAACAAACAAAAAAACAAATACATAAGGGTAATAACTTTCTAAGTAAATACTGAAACTTTCTGCTCTGGTTAAAATATAATTATATTCAGGAAGTAAAAATTATACTGCCTTTCAATACACAGTATTTTTTCTTTAAACATCTTTATTGGAGTATAAATTGCTTTAAAATGGTGTGTTAGTTTCTGTTCTCTAACACAGTGAATCAGCAATACATATACATATATCCCCATATCTCCTCCCTCTTGTGTCTCCCTCTCACTCTCCCTATCCCACCCCTCTAGGTGGTCACAAAGCACGAAGCTGATCTCCCTGTGCTATGTGGCTGCTTCCCACTAGCTATCGATTTTACATTTCAATACAGTATTTTGATAGTATTATTTTATCTCCAAAACACGTAAGTGCACTGTCCAACTCTCCAGAATGAAAAAGAGAAATACATACTGAGAGCAGAAATATTGGTATAAAAGTTCAAACTGGTAGACCATTTATTCAGTACTGAAAGCAAGTGAGTTGTAATAGCCTCCAGTCTTGGCAGTGCGAGCACTAAAGGAAAACACAGCGGAACCAGAGGAAATGAGGTCATGCAAGAGGGCAAAGGACAAAGATTAACAGTCACCGTTGCTGGGTAACAACAGGAGGGATTCGCAAAGACACTTACAATTCCATCAGTCTGGTCTTGTTTTCTTTCATCATGTACTCATTCTGGATAAACACAGTGCTCATTCTGGGAGAACATGAAAAACAAAAGAATACAAATGAATATATTGTGTCCATTATATAAAACATTTTATAATTCACCAAAGCAACAGTTGTTCCTTCTTTGTGAAAGTACTGAAAATATACTAAACTATTAATAAAAATCATTTTTCTTTAGCTTAAGTTCTGTTTTTTATCTAGAATATACAGAATCAAGAGTGAAAGATTTAACATGATAAACCACGTCATTTGAATGCAACTCCAGTTTATTACTGTACACTATGAAAAAATAACAAAGCTTAATGCTAAAATATAGATACTCCTGTGAAATAAAAGAAAAATCCATTTTATATGTATGAAAAACAATATTTACCTAATAAAATCCTGGAATGGAATAGGTGCAAAAACAGTAAAATAGGCACTGAAGAGAATGAGTTTTGAATACAGAAAGTGTACTGAATATAGAAATATTCAGCATATATATAGATTTTCTTGAACGATTAGCATATAAAGCTGTATGCTTATATGTATGTGAACTGTATCACTGATTTAGTTTTTGATAATGACCAGGAAAAAAAATCACATTTCCCCACATTTCCTAAATTCTTCTCACATCTTTCTACTCCATCGTTTACACGTTTTAGATAATACAAGCCACATGGCATTGTTTTTAAATGAGAGAAATAAAAAGGGAATAGTAAAAACTTAATCTCACAAAGTATCTCTAAAACACACTTTAGCAGTTTTCTGACAATGTGAAGAGAATTTCTGCCTCATACGAAGCGTGTATCACGATTACCCACTAATTTAATGCTAAACTAATTTAGTAGCTATGTTTTCAGATCAGAGCAACTTTGCACAGTATCATGTAGGTATTACATTTTCCTTCTAAGCGTCACTCAATGAGTTCTTTTAATAATGAAATATTATTTTAAAGGTAAACAATGGGTACAAATATCATTTGTAAAAACAAATAAGGCAATTAAAAATAATGGTTCCTAACAGACTGAAGTATTAGTAGAGTGCAGTTGGTCACAAGAGAAGAGGGAAGAAGCTGTTGGTGTTCAAAGGAAGGTAAATGTGAGCAACAGTGAGCTAGTACAGGAAGGAGTGCAAGTAAAGTCTTGCCATGTGTCCTCGTCTGAGCACAGAGGGATGTGAACTTTGGTCTCTCCTGGGCACTAGAGGCTCAGAGAGTGGATGGCTGTGAATTTTCATCTGAAGCCAGACACGAAGCCACAGAACGATGACGAAAGTCAAAGTGACTATTGCCTCAAATTCATTGTGCTTGCAATTACACAACTCTTGAAAACATGAGACTGCTTGATATTTTTTAAAACTCTGTATTTTACAATGCTTTTCCCCCCCAATTTTTATCATGGCTATTTTAAACACACGGAAAAATAGAATGATAAAATGAATGCCCCTGTTAACTCTATTTGATAATTGTTAACATTTTACCATATTTGCTTCATCCTTTCTGACTCGATTTCATCTAGAATCAGAACAGCCTTATTTGTCAGTTTTTCCTTCTCTGTGTATTTAATAAATGGTAATTGCTCACTTATCACACAATTATTGACTAATATCTTTATCATGCAAGTTTTATGATTCAAGGAGCTGTAAGTAAAAAGCTTCAGGATTTTTAGAGAGATTTTCCAACAAAAGTGTTAGTATAACATAATTGCAATCTCCATCTAAAGTAGTATTGGCCTCTCTTTGAATGTTTTATGAACTGGAGCTTTTTATTTTCTTCTCTGAAAATGTTCATTCATAGAAAAAATTAAGCACGCCTTCCATGACTGGATCTTTCATGGATTGCTGTATCTCAACACACTATCATTTGCTCATTTACCTCAACTGTATGCCCTTAGCTAGGCCTGTTAGACTCCTTTAATTTTTTCACAAGCTTTTCATCTTTCTTAGAAAGATATTATTCAAATAGTCTCCTATCAATAGACATTTGTGTTGTTTTCATTATTTTTCTATTACAGATTATTAATCTCTACAATTATTAATCTTGTTCATATGTAATTTTATTCTCATGAAGGTGTATCCTTGGAATTGATTTCCAGAAATGCACTGACTGGGTCCAAAGCTAAATGTACTATAATTTGTAAGATATTGACAAAATTCCCTCCCTGCAGTTGTACCGTTTGCCTGTTTCCTCAACACTTGCCAACAGAAAGAGAAATGTTATCTAAAATTAATGCTAGTTTTAATTTGCATTTTTAATTTGCATTTACCTTTTCATGAGGGGAGGGTGGCAAGAGCCTTGGTCCAAAGACGTCAATAATACCATGGTACTGGGAGGTGAAATGACTACTCACAAATTCTCTACACAATAGACCAACAATAGAATGCTCTCCAAGAGCATCCTCTGGCATCAGAAGAGCTGTGTGTTTTACTATCACTATATTTAGAATTTATACTTATTGTTTATTAAGTGATTTATGAATTTTGTTAGATGTTATTTAATATTATATAAATAAGATAGATTTTCAAATCATTTAGCAGCTTTTTCGTTAAGGTGGTTTTGAGTTGACAGCCATATAACAGGTACTCTTCAGTATTCCCTCATGGATCTTTTCATTTTCGGAGTGATTCACCAAATAAAGTTTTATATAACCTCACCTTCCATCTGAAAGCACTGTTAGCCCATCTTTGAATGCTTTATTGCCAAAGACTTCTTGCTTCTCATCCTAAAGTTTCTCATGCATGAAAAAACCAAGCATGTTCTTTATGCTCAAGTCACTCATCTTTCACATATTTCAATTCACTATCATTTGTCCCAATTTTTATTTATAATATAAGCACTTTTCTAGGCTGTGAGACTCACATTTTCTTCACAAGTTTTTTCTCTTTCACAGATGATATTTTCACTGCATATTGTGGGAAAATGATGGTGATTATGCATAATATTTTAAAGAACGCAATCCAATTCAGAGTACAGCCGATTATCTATTTGGATGATGAATTTTTAGGAAAACTGGTGTTGTCATTATAACAAATAATAACTTCATGTAAATTCAACTAGCAAAGGATATCTTTGTTATCTCAATAATATCGACTAAAATTTCATTATTTTAAATTGTTTTTAACATCTTATTTGATTTTAAAATTGTCTAGAATATATTCGCTGCATGACAAATTACCCCACAACTTAGCAGCTTAAAAATTCGTTTTATTTTACTCATGCTTTTGTGTACTAGGTATTTGAAGGTTCTAGCTGAGCACACTTCAGGTGTCTCATATAGCTGTAATCAGATGTCGTCTCGGACAGCAGTGATCTGAAGGTTTGGCTCAGCTAGATATTCCAGAATGGGTCATTGCAATGCTGGCAATCGATGCTGGCTGTCTGCTGGAAGCTCAGCTGGGCTGTTGACCGGATCACCTGCACATGGCTTATTAACCATGGCAGTAGGGGGAGATACCGTTTCAACCATCTTTGGAAAGGACCATCTGCCACGTTAAGCTCCTGTCGGTATGTATTTAATATTATCACATTAAACCAACACATTAGAAAGACAAAGACATGTGTGTGTGTATATATATATATATATATACATACATACATATCTTGATTTACACCTTCCTTAGGGCTGAGGAACATGGGTACACTGCTTTGCTGTATCTCCTGACTGCTGCAGTGATTAGTCAGTTCATTTCTAACTTGATCATGATTTTTTCCCATGTAACTGATGACTTGAACTACTGTTGTATCTTTCTATCCCTTCCTGAAGTTTGAACCTAACAGGCAAATACATGTAACTGTCAACATAAATGTAAATGATTAGTTTTCCTATAAAATAATGGCATAGTTATCAATATTGCAAAGCATAGAAAGGATTTATACTTAATTCAGATGAGTCATTGCATCTAGAGGAGTTTTGGGATAAGAGTGGATGGGGCAAAATGTTATCCAGTCTCTTCTGTAATGTATATTGTTTTTGGAAATTCTGGGTTATGAGAACACATTTTAGTTTAGCTACTCTCTCTCTTTGTATGTACTTTCAAAAATTTTCAATATAACATGGAACGTTTACAGTTGTAATAGTAATAACTGTGTATAATATTCTTTTCTTTAACACATACAATTTCACTTTTTAAATACAAGGTATAATTTAAATTATATATTACCTTATTTTCATTTTGCTTGTTTTTTAAATAAATATGTATTTTGTTTTCAATTACTATTTCCATGTATTAGAAATATAATTACCAAATATTTCAATAAAATAATTGGTATTATATTTTAAATTTAATCCTATAAAAATATTATACATATATTTTGCAGACGATTTCTATCAAAATAACTGCAAGTAGAATGATATTATTTTTCCACTTTTATCATTTCAACCTTAGCAGTCATGGCTCCTTGAGTTTGAGTACATTTCTTCCCTCTAATCTGCAAAACTTCCAGAATCAGAAGAGAGTCAGACTAATGACAATAATGAGACTCATGTCTGGAAAGCACTGATAATGCTGCATGTGCATTAATGACATCCATGTAACTGAACACTGTGAGACTTAAATGGATCTTGGAACCATAAAACTGTAGCAAGCAATTTCCCATTTTTCTGCCGTGTGGAATGGTGTTTCTTAGCAGTGTTTACCTCCTATGAGCTTCTGAATTCAATATGCATGGAAAAGCAGATATTTAATAGGGTCACTTTATTAGTTTAAGAGCTAAAATGTTATCCTAACTGAATACTGATTTGTTCTCAAATATATAAATATAAATAACTTCCTCTAGAGGGGTCATTTTGATCAATATTGAGTCTGACATGGGCTCTTTTCATAGAGGTAATGGAATAATGGTGAAAGGTGCTATAAGCCCAGAATTTTAACTGAGTTAATGGTAGCTAGTTCTCCAGAACCCAGAGGAAAATAGAAAATGACCTAGAAAGGCAGGGCAAAGTAAAGTTTAATTCCACAAATGGTAGTAATTTAGTAAATAGTTTGTAGCATTATTTAGGATGTGTCCAAATACATTTTAGCTTTTAAACATGAGTGTCCAACAGATTTTTTACATTCTTTGTATACCTTTCCAAATGAGTTATTTTGGTAATACCATCTCCTCATCTATAACCCACTGCATATTTTAGACCAAGTATTAAGAGTAATTCTTAATTAGAGAAAAGGGCTGGTGTTGACATTGCACTGTCCAGGTCCTCCATCATCTAATAATAACAGTGGACATTTATAGAGTGCTTATTAGGTGCCATATTTGGTCCACAGTTCAACGCATTTTATATACATTCTTATCCACCCAAATTTTAAAACAGATTAGGCAACTGTAATATTTGGCAAGGTACACAGCTGCGATTTTTGCCATGCAAATTCAAACTGAAATCCAAGTCTGAACTATTGCTTCACACTATCTCTCTAGTTTCTTTATTAATTCCCAAGTCCCAGAATTATATTTCCCACAACTAGACAATTAACCGTCTGCCCTTCTCTTTCTACTTGAATTTCTGAAGAGTCTACCCCTGCCATTATCTTCAAATTTCACCCAAAGTCTTTGGACCCCTCATCTTCAGTTCTAGTGCAGGTCTTTCACCCTTGGTCTGCTCTTATAGTCATGCATCCAGATCGTACCATCACTTGGCTAACTGGCCATTGTCTCAAAGTGAACACACTTCAGATCAAATACATTTTCTAATTTCTGCAGTACTATGTTTTCTATTCATTAACATTTTTTAATCAACACCACACAGTTTCAAACATCTCTGTATTATTTCTAAATAGCTTAAGGTGGAAAGAGACTTGGAGAATAATCCTGGGTTTAATGCATGACTCTAGCCATGATTGGGTTTATCATATCTACCAGGCAAAGTTCATGCTCTCATGGAGCTTAGTATACTATAATTGGAGAAATAGATTTGAAACATGTATATATACCAATATCTGTAATATTAAAACATAATACTTGCTATATATGAAAATTTCACAATTCTGTTATATAGCACAACAAGCGGACTTTAAAATGAAAATAGTGCAACAAGGGAAGATATTAAGAGGATTTAATATTTAGTATGGGGAGGTATCATATAACATATCTCAAGGCAGTAACATCTAAACTGCGACTTGAGTGATGACTACAAATTCAGTGAATTCAGTAGGTGGTCAGTGTGTGTTTGTGTGTGTGTGTCTTTAGTTGGATAAGTTGAAAAGAGAGCTGAAGAATGACTTCCTGGTATTTTCCTTGCCCAATTCATTTCATGAATGGCGGTGCCTTTCACTCAGCACTGGAGAGGATACAATTTTAGAGTAAAATTGTGATATGAGGCAACAATAATTTTTTCCTAAAATGATATTTTTTTCATATATATTCTACTGTTAAAATTCTTCTCCAGGCTATCATCTTGTGTCTAGATGACTTAACATAGCCAACTCACTTTTAATTTTAAGTTTTCCTCATCTGCCACTTCCATATCCCTAAACATACAATTTGACATGATTTGACCTACAGAACCTATACAGATTTCTATTATTTTAGGGAAAGAATATATGTTTTCTTTCAGTGTCCTTGAACAATTAATCTTGAATGAACTGTGTCCTCAGGATCTTAGATCTTCTCTAAGCCACATGGCTGAAATAACACTGATATTTTTACTTCTTAATATATACTAAACTTATCCCTTTGCACCAGGAACTGACCCAGGCTTTTAATGTTGTGGAACGGCTCTCTTTCTTCTGTTCACTTGCCTCTTCTTTCCTTAGGGAAGACATTTTCATCCCTCAGGTTTCAGGTTATATATCTTTGAGGCATTTTGATTCATTCTGCCCAATCTCAATTATACTCCCTTATCATACCTTGAGTTTTCTTTGATAGCAATCATTACTATAGTTTATAATTATGCATTTATTTGTATATTTATGTTTAAAGTCTATTTTCTCCAACTAGAATATAACTGAGCACCATGAGAAAAGAATCTCTGTCTAACTGTTGTGTTACCAGTGTCCAGCACATACCAGGGACTCAATAATAGTGGAAGAAGCTTGAGATAGGCATATGTTATGTTCCCTTCATGCATAACATGTGCTTCTTCATATTTCTGTGGGTTTGATTATATGAATTTTGTCAGAAATATCCTCTCTTGTCCTTTTGCCCATTCTCCTATCCATGCTTTAAAATTCAAACCAAGATTAGAGGCTGCATTATATCTAACACAGATGTCTCAAGCATAGTTTCTTTCTATCAATTTCTATGGCGCTTGCAGTCCATGTCATATAATTAAATAATTATCCATATGTTGTCCTCCAATTGTTTCCTTGCCAAAACTATGAACACGTGGTTGATGTCCTATGTATTCTACATACTTTTGCATGTCTCTCAATACCAGCAGAACTACTTTGGATAAATGGTGCTTTATAATACTCTTTATTTTAATTAAAAAATAAATTACTTTACTTGCCTTGATGTTTAAGTTATGAATAAGAACTGAGAAAGCCCAATGATTGTATCAATTCAACACTCTATGAGAAAATTTATATACTCAACAGAGTGAGGGGAGTGTAATGAGGGACAAATTACAAATGAAATCAACAAGGGTGATGAAATATACCCAGGACCAGCCTGAGGGGTAAGGAGAAGAAACAGTTGCCAACATCTGGAGTGAGAGCTTTAGCTCTTGCTTCAGCAGTTGGAGAGGGCCCCCTCACGGGAGCTATCATCTCCAGGAGAGTAATGGAACCACTGTCAACCCTTAGCCCAGCAAGCAATACACCAAGAGTGAAGACACCATTCTCACTCCCCTTTCCCCCCAGTTTCCAGATAGTCTTTCTCATTGGCTGAACTCAACTGAGTAAAATGTCCATCATGGTCAACCACCCAGGGAATGGAGCAAAGTGGAGATGATCTGAAGGCACAGGGAAGATATCCAGGACATGGACAGCTAAGTTTGGTACCAGTCTACTTGCTATAACACAGAGCCCCCAATATACATTGTCTCAAGCAAGACAGGACTTTGTTTCTCTCCTGTATAACTCTCCGAAAGTAAATGAGCCAGCACTGGTAGTGCCCCTCTACCTTTCTAATCACAAAACTTCTACCTCTGGGTCCAAAGTGGTTGCTCCAGGTCCTGCCACCACTCTTTATCCCAAGCAGTGGGAATGAGAAAAGGGCAAGGAAGCACACCGCCTTGAAGAGCTCGATGTGAAGGAGGCACCTATCACTTCTTACATTCCATTGTCCCATACAAAGCCATCTGCTGCAAGTACAGCCCAGCTAAGTCCTGGGGATTTTACTATTTACATAAGAAGAAAAAACTAATGCTGGTGGGAAACTATCTGGGGTGATCCAGGCAGAAGAAATGTCGTGTACAAAGGCACTAAGACAGAAAGAAGCTTGTTGGAACACATTTATGTGTGAAGAGAATAATGATCCACAGCATCTGTAAACAGGCACACACACAATCCTTTACTGAAGTTTACACATCCTATCATACACTGTGCACAATAATCTTCCTAAAGTGCCTTGTTTTGGACAATTTTGGTACATGGCTGATAAAATGTGTGTGCTAAACATATATATTGAGTTTATTGCTGCAATCAAATAAAACCCAGAGCAAATTTAATGGATATTTTTCTAATGACATGCATAATTGTCTTGTGCTACATGCTAATAATATAGATATAAGTGAAATGCCACTTCCAAATAATACTAATTACAGTCATTTAGGTGGAAAATCAAATCACATATTAAATTCTCTGATGTCTCTAATAGCCATTTTCACTAAGAGTCTTTAATTCTCCTCAACATCCTTGTGAGGCAAAGCAGACACTGACACCAACAGTGGGATTTTACTTTTGAGAGGTAGGTTTATTTAACATTTTACTGAGTTTCTGCATGTTCATTTCATATGAGTGTTCTCCAGAACCTGTCATATGTCCAAAGGATCATTATATCGTCCTGCCCTCTTATCAGAGTGAAGAGTAAATTTATAGTGGAGAAAGGGTGCAGATTTAGAAAGAGGCAATAAATGGGTAGAACTTCGGTCCTCAAATCCTGCTCTCTTACATTTCACCCTCCTTCGTTCTTCATACTTAGCGGATGTCTGCCTCAGGCACAGGATAATCGCAGGACCCTTTCTTAAAACTGTCTGCACTGCTTGTGATTGGCTTGAAATGTCAAATGATTGACTAAATCACTCCCTAATTAGAGATAAAATCCACACTATGCAAATTTCTCAAAGTTAATAAATTATAAAATAGCTTCATTTACTATGTAATTGACAAAACCAGATGCCTCTTGCCAAGGGAAGAGCATTAGGAAGCAGTAAATCACTGTGCTTGAAGGGAGGGGGATTTTGCCTTTGAGGAATAAAGGGCACAAGAGGAGACCTAAATAAAAATCATCTATTTTATAATGAGTTCCTAAACTCATTATTTTTTAAAAAAGGTTCTGTCTGTCCTTATATGGATACAGGTGCCTGGTTGTGCACACACAAAATCTTTTTTTTTTTTTTTTTTTTTTTGCGGTACGCGGGCCTCTCACTGCTGTGGCCTCTCCCGTTGCGGAGCACAGGCTCTGGACACGCAGGCTCAGCGGCCATGGCTCATGGGCCCAGCCGCTCCGCGGCATGTGGGATCTTCCCGGACCAGGGCACGAACCTGTGTCCCCTGCATCGGCAGGCGGACTCTCAACCACTGCGCCACCAGGAAAGCCCCAAAATCATTTTAAAAATATTTCTTGGCCATATAAAATGTTAAATACTGTGTTTGAAATATTCTTTTCCAAATCTTTGAAATTCTGATTATATTGTGTCAAGTTGATTTAATTAACAAGTAAGTGCCAGGCACTATGCATTTATGTGTTTTATCACGTATCTCCTGTATGTGGTCACTGATTTTGCTCATGACTGCAATTGCTATATTTCAGTTTTCTAGGTAATCATAACTGGTTATTCTACGTTAGTATTTATGTAAACATGTTAGGAAAATATGGTTGACTGCTGAGCCACATTGTATACTGTGTTTGCATTTGCCATCTTGAACAACTTTTGTATTGTCCCTGGGAATAATAACTACCTCATTTTTCTTTTCATTTCCTGTGTTGCTTTCAGTATTTCATTCACCCAAACACCTGACAGAGTTACAAGAATCTAATTTGAGAAAATCAAATTCTCCATCACTTCTGGTTTTGAAATCACTTTCTTCCTCGTGCTTTGCTCTAGACTTATTGCACCTTCTGTCATCCTGGAGTTTCCTCTATCAAAGAGGGATGCCCTTTGTAGGTGGTATCCCTTTTGTCCTGAATCTTGTCTTTCTTTTTCTGAGATAACAATCTTTTGAATAAAAACATCCTCTTCTGTTAGGATGAGAAAGGCTACGTGTGAAGTAATTATTTTTAAAATTTATATTTGAAGCTGCCATTAGTCTACCCTTCCTCCAACAAATGAAAACATACTTCATTTCATAAATGGGCTGGAGATTTTACAGTGTTAAGGATAATTTCCTGATATGCCCAACTGTTCCCCAAGCTTCAAAAAAACATGTCAATATGTTCTATGGGATGTAAACACCTGTATAACTTATTAAGACTAGAAGTTCCAACTCTATGACATAAATCACAGCAAGATCCTTTTTGACCCATCTCCTAGAGGAATGGAAATAAAAACAAACATAAACAAATGGGACCTAATGAAACTTCAAAGCTTTTGCACAGCAAAGGAAACCATAAACAAGACCAAAAGACAACGCTCAGAATGGGAGAAAATATTTGCAAATGAAGCAACTGACAAAGGATTAATTTCCCAAATTTACAAGCAGCTCATGCAGCTCAATAACAAAAAAACAAACAACCCAATCCAAAAATGGGCAGAAGACCTAAATAGACATTTCTCCAAAGAAGATATACAGACTGCCAACAAACACATGAAGGAATGCTCAACATCATTAATCTTTAGAGAAATGCAAATCAAAACTACAATGAGATATCATCTCACACCAGTCAGAATGGCCATCACCAAAAAATCTAGAAACAATAAATGCTGGGGAGGGTGTGGAGCAAAGGGAACACTCTTGCACTGCTGATGGGAATGTGAATTGGTACAGCCACTGTGGAGAACAGTATGGAGGTTCCTTAAAAAACTACAAATAGAACTACCATACGACCCAGCAATCCCACTACTGGGCATATACCCTGAGAAAAACATAATTCAAAAAGAGTCATGTACCAAAATGTTCACTGCAGCTCTATTTACAATAGCCTGGAGATGGAAACAACCTAAGTGCCCATCATCAGATGAATGGATAAAGAAGATGTGGCACATATATACAATAGAATATTACTCAGCCATAAAAAGAAACAAAGTTGAGTTATTTGTAGTGAGGTGGATGGGTGTAGAGTCTGTCATACAGAGTGAAGTAAGTCAGAAAGAGAAAGACAAATACCGTATGCTAACACATATATATGGAATTTAAGAAAAAAAAGTGTCATGAAGAACCTAGGGGTAAGACAGGAATAAAGACACAGACCTACTAGAGAATGGACTTGAGGATATGGGTAGGGGGAAGGGTGAGCTGTGACAAAGCGAGAGAGAGGCATGGACGTATATACACTACCAAACGTAGGGTGGATAGCTAGTGGGAAGCAGCCGCATAGCGCAGGGAGATCAGCTTGGTGCTTTGTGACCACCTGGAGGGGTGGGATAGGGAGGGAGGGAGATGCAAGAGGGAAGAGATGTGGGAACATATGTATATGTATAACTGATTCACTTTGTTATAAAGCAGAAACTAACACAGCATTGTAAAGCAATTATACCCCAATAAAGATATTAAAAAAAAAAAGACTAGAAGTTCCAAATAACTTATATGTATTATGTGTAGTTAGGTTGTATTAGAATATAAGTTGATAAATCATAGTAGAAAATCCTATGGAATCTCAATTGTATGTCCCAACTCTTTATTGTTGAAGAAAAGAAGCATCATAATGTAATAGAGTAAAAACAATATATATATTGATGTAGAACATAGTTCTAATAGCCAATATTTAATAGACAACTCTTAGGATAAACACTTCTTTATTAGTTTAATAGGTAAGATATATATTTTAAGCCAACTTGGACTGAATTGCACTCAGCTTTTGAGGAATATTTACCATAGAAGTTGGAAATTTTTTGAAAAATGAAAGTACCAAATTTATGTAGAATTTTAAACTTGCTGGAACTGACATCTCCAAATTCTACCAAGATCTTCAGATTTCCAAATCCAAAGGAAGTTAAATATATGCAGTTGTATCTTATGAATGCAAGTGGAAAATGCCATTTGCTAATAAATAACTATCCATTAATGTGATAGATATAGCATGTATTCATAATTCAAATTTGAGAAAACAGCCTCAGGCAGCTTTCTTTCTCTTTTCCTGATAGAACTCAGTATTCTTACTCAGTATTTCTATCCTGATTTTAGAATATCTCATACAATTTGTTTATGTATCTATACCTATCCTATATATCCACATAAGATAGAGGAAATACTTTCTATTTCTGTATGAGGCACTGGTGTCTGGCACAATATCTAGACCAGAGTAGTTACTTAGGAAAATTCAGTTGAGAGACTATGTCCATGAGATTCTATGTTTCAGGAACACAAAGCAATAGAATCATCAGCTCACTGAAATTTCCTTTCATTTATCTGTAAGGGGATCTGTGTGATGTCTCCTGCTTAGATGTGTATGTCACCAGTATTTCTTTATGTTTTCCTAGACACTGTCTGATCCTCCCAGAATCAGATTTTTAAAATTTCTGGTCACAATGGGGATCTCATGGAATACAGTCCCCTCACATGTAAATCCTCAACCTCTGAGGGGTATAAAGGACCACCTCTCAGATATCTGAGACTGGCGTTTCCCTGAGACTAATATATTTCATGCATATATTGAAGGTTCACAAACAGAGATGAATCAAGTTCTCTGTGAGTCAGAGAGGTTATTGGAAGTCTTGCTTGGATATCTCTGACTGCCCTCCTGTTTGCCAGTGCTTTCATTCTTCTGCTGTGTTGAATCCTTCACCTTTATTAGAGCCTGTGTGAGTACACAGGAATAATTGTTGCAACTAGTGTAGTTGGCAGGGTTATTGAAACATCTCAAGATAAATGGCAAAGGCTTTCAGAGGAAGTAAAAAATGAAAAAGGAGGATGAATCATCTCTAATGCCAAGTTGGCCCTTGAATCATCCCTGATTTGAGGTTGCCCAAGCATTATGATCAATTACAGAAATGGAACGTAGAATTATACATTCAGTGTCGGGGGAAATAGCAAAATGTATAAAGAACGAGCTACAAACCAAGGGCAAATCACCAATTAATTTGGTTCCTTGGCTGCTTTTAGCTATATTAGTGAAAGTCACAGTGCAGCCAGTTATCCAAAGTGCTAGATATGTCTAGCTGAAGCTAAATTATGACCCTGGTTAAGAATTGAAATATTATTGTGAAGGGTTTGCAAAAGTATCAGGGCGTGATAGATGTGACTGATGCCACCTCTCATTATACAAAATACTATGAAGATTAGAGATTCTGAACAGGTGACTCCTGAGACTAGGGGTTATTTTGTCAAGGAACTGACTCATTTTGTGGACAGATATAAACAGCTACCAGAAGACTCCTGTTAAAATGGATTTTACATATTATTAAGTAGGGCAAAGTTCACTAGCTCTGCTCACAGCTGAAAGGAGGGGGACGTTTGAGTTAACACAGGATTCTCAGTAGACAACTATTCACCACTGTGTGTGTGATGGATGAATCCTTCAATCTCTCCCCTAATTTATTAGTCTGTATTGAAGGAGTTAGAATAAAGTATAAGGAGAAGGAAAGCTGCTTTACTCTTCCTAAATAGATCAGTATGCTGAGAATATAAACACTGATAAAAACATGTTTTGAGTTGTTAAAAAGAAATCTTTGTTAAAAAGAGTAAATGCATCAGGAAGATTAAACCCAGGGGAAATATTCAGATGGCTGATTAAAAATGGAATGAAAATGGACCATCATTGACCTGACTTTTATTTAATGTGCTGGTGGTCCGCTCTAAGAGACTAGGTGTCCAGACAGTAAGTCTCCTCTACCAGTTCTTCAGAGTCTGCAAGAAACTCAGTTGATCTGTTCTATATACAAGAGCCTCGATAAGGTTTAAAAATCTGAGAAAAATACAAATCAAAAATCTAGATTCTTTTAGATTTTCTGAGAAAAATCAAAAATCGAAATCAAAATTCTAGATTCCAGTGAAAATGGTATGGGGTGATAAAGAGGGCTACCATTTTCTGTAATGGGGTGGCCAAGGTTCCTTGGTACACCACCGAGATATGGACCCAAGGCCATTCACATTAGCGTGAAAAAGTGGGAAAGAATCCTTACTGGCATTACTGGACATCAGAGCACAATGTACATTCCCTAAATTTGTGATGGAGTTTAAAGAGTAATGTGATGAAATTTGAGGGTTATGATGATTTGACTGCAGAAGTCTTGAAAGGGAAAATATGCCACAGAGTCGAACTTGGTAAAAGACAATTATGCATGATTTTTTGGATACCTTGCCCTGAACTCCTCATTGAAAGCATGTTATGTCTGATTGGGAGTCTTTTTCCTTATACTAGGCATTGGGAAAAGCACTGTCCTGCAGGTCTACTGGTCATATGCTTTTAGTTGAATATTTCTGATGGGAAACTTTACAATTACCAAGGAGCACTCAGGTAATTTGAAGCAATATAGTTACCTGCGGTGGGATGGGGAGGTCAAGGGGGATTTTGCTCTTACTTAAGGTGTGTTAGAGCAAGTATACTTGATTCTTTTACTTACTAGTTCAATACAGCCTATAAAAACAGCTGACAGTTCTTGGAGAGTAACAGTGGACTGCAGATGACCAAACAAAAGTGATGCTTCCAAAGATGTCACCTATACCAGAATGGTGTTAACAGGGCTTCCCTGGTGGCGCAGTGGTTAAGAATCCGTCTGCCAACGCAGGGGACATGGGTTTGCGCCCTGGTTCGGGAAGATCCCACATGCCGCGGAGCAACTAAGCCCGTGCGCCACAACTACTGAGCCTGTGCTCTACAGACCGTGAGCCACAACTACTGAGCCCGTGAGCCACAACTACTGAAGCTCGCATGCCTAGAGCCCGTGCTCCACAAGAGAAGCCACCGCGAGAAGCCCGTGCACCACAACCAAGAGTAGCCCCCGCTCACCGCAACTACAGAAAGCCCGTGCACAGCGACGAAGACCCAATGCAGCCAAAAATAAATAAATTTATACATAAAAAAGAAATGGAGTTAACAAATCAAGCTTTGTCACAAACTGCAGAATATTGGTCTTCTGTGCAGATCCATTTGGCTAATGCTGTCTTTTGACTCCTACTTCCGAAGAAAGTCAAAGAAAGTTTGCATTCATGTGATATGGCCAAGAATACATGTTTTACTGTGCGCCCACAGAGATATTTGTCTTCTCTTGATTATTGTCATGACTAGGTAAAAGGAAGGCACTAGAATTATTTTTATGGTATAATAATGATATCTCAACTTAAAATCAAGTTGAGCTACAAATGTGGAATAATAGTATGACCATCTGGGGATGGTTGCATCACCTTGCTAAAATACATCACCTTGCTAAAATATACCTTGTGTCATAGATGGTGGAATTCACAGGAAGAACGTGGGCATGAGCCACTATTGGGAACATTCCTCAAACAAAAATAAATTGTTATTTCTGCCAGCAAGAAAATATTAAAAAGAGGTACAGACATGATTGGGTTCTTTTCTTTTATTTTTTTAAACATTTTTATTGGAGTATAATTGCTTTACAATGGTGTGTTAGTTTCTGCTGTATAACATAGTGAATCAGAGTCATGTACCATAATGTTCATTGCAGCTCTGTTTACAATAGGCAGGACATGGAAGCAACCTAAGTGTCCATCGACAGATGAATGGATAAAGAAGATGTGGCACATATATACAATGGAATATTACTCAGCCATAAAAAGAAACGACATAGTTATTTGTAGAGAGTCGGATGGACCTACAGTCTGTCATACAGAGTGAGGTTCCTTTATTTTTGAAGCATGATGTAGCAAATTCGGGCTTCTACTAGCTCCACTCTAACAATTACATGAAAGAATGTTGAATCTGAATGGGGCTAATGGGGTTCTGTTATGGGTTGAATTGTGCCCCCTCATTCCTCAAAAAAAGATCTCTTGTACTGACGTGCTCACCCCCAGCACCTCAGAGCGTGACCTTACTTGGAAACAGAGTCATTGCAGATGAAATTAGTTAAGATGTGGCCATACTGAAGTTAGACGGGCCCCTAATCCAATATGACTGGTGACCTTATAAAAAGATGTCATGTGAAGGCAGAGACATATAAAACAGCATGTGACGACAGAGGCAGAGACTGGAATTTTGCAACTGCAAGCCAGGGGATGCCAACAATTGCTGGCAAAGTGCTAGAAGCTAGGAAGAGGAAAGCAAGGTTCCAGAGAGAGGACGGTCCTGATGGCAACTTGGTTTCAGAATTCTAGCCTCCAAAACTGTGAGACCATATACGTTTATGTTGTTTTAAGCCATTAGTTTGTGGTATTTTGTTACAGAAGCTATGCAACTAGTACAAGTTCTGAACAACAGGGCATATTGGAGCTTCACTGCTCAGTTGACCTCTTTGGCTTCTCACAATGACAGTGTGTAGATGGTATTATCAGAAATGCTGTGATCCTCGCCTCACCTTTTCAATTAGAAAAAGAAAAGATAAATTCCCTCGATGGGCAGAATTATTAATAGTGGTCTTGTAGTATCTAAGGAAATAAATTACAGTAATAATAGAAATACTAAAGTATTGACCTATACCAATTATTTTTCAGTATATGGACTGGCCATATGGTCTTGAAAATGGACTTTGAATGGTTAAAGGAGAAAAGGCACATTTGTAGAAGATGCTATGGTGTGGAAACTGTTATGAACATAGAGGGAAAATTTAAGTGGGGCATATAGGGAGGGAATTCTCCTGAATATGGAAGTGTCTGGTAGCAGCAAGTGGTGTCCTCACCTGCTCTTTGAAAGTAGCATCCTTGGTACAAAAAATGAGCACTCACGGAAAAATGTAAGCAATGTACATGGACAGAAAAAGATCATTTCCTACTGCGTCCCTCCAAAACTAGAAAATTGACTAAAATTGTTATGCTGCTTGACAGGAATATCAGACACTAAAATCCATCATGACACAGACCATGAAAATCTGACTAGTCCATAGTGTGGGCAAGTGGATTGCATAGGTCTGTTACAGACAGCTCTCTGTGGATACTTATGGGTCTTAACTAGAATCAAGACTCATTCTGGGTTTGATCTCTATCCCCAGAGACAGAAGCAGATGTTTCTAACCCTACTATATGATTAACTCAGAAAATATTTTATTTCGGAATCCCTGCTTAAATATCATCAGCTAAAGAAACCGGTTTTACTGCAGGGGCAGGAAAACATTGGCTAAAAAACATTATGTACAAGGTATCACATACCTTATCATATACAAAGTAGCAGATTGTTTGAAGGTTGGAAAGAGTTACTAAGATATGTATTTACAAAACTGAGGGACAAGAAGTGTCTAAAGGGATGACTTAATGACTGCATGGATGCATGCTGAAACTTAATAAGCACAGAAGTAAAGAAATATCATGGTTGCATGTACTGTTGAAGTAATGTGGCGAAAATAGGGAAGAGAGGGTGGCAGTTATATGGAACTTGCATACGCTTCCTCGCCACTTCTACAAATATTTTTTTTTTCTCTGACTGATCCTATAGTAGGTCAGGGACCTGGTCGCATTAATGAGTTCCAGAGCAGGGACTGATTTTTAATATGACACAATGACAATACCTTTAAAAATGACTGCCCAAATTCTTCATACAAGTTTGAAATGATTGTTTTTACTCCTCAACTCTATATTGATATCACAGTTACAACTTCTTTCCTACCCAGTTGAGGAGATCATGCTATAAACGTTTAATAATTTAAACCTACTCCATATGACTGGGAAGAGGTAGAAGAGGGAAGCATTTGCAAGAATCATATTGATGACAATTAATACCGGTTGGCCCCTTGGCTGAAACAGAGGCTTCAGGTAAAAATTAGTGATAGGTGGAACAATGGGAAGTGACCACAGAAAAAAAGGGTAAGACATAGTTGATGCAAAAAGACAAAATAAAAATTAGTTTGATATCCCCCCGAAAAGTTGAGAGCTATATTCTCAGGTGCCTAGGGGCTAAAACTGTGTATCAACGGAAATTTCCTATAACTGAAGCAGAAGGTTCAGGACATGGGTTCCAGTGAAATTAAGATTGTTCAATTTGGATCTATCTGTGGGATGCACTTTGATGAAGCTAATGATGTCTGTGGAAGAAAGCAGTACAGAGAATCCCTTTGCAGAGGAAACACGAAGAAACTATTGCCTCCAGAATGAATAAAAAAGCACTTGATTCAACAACAGAACCACTAACAAATGTGTACCAATTAATTCAATGGATAATTTGTAAGGAATATGTCAGGAGGATGAGAAACAGTAGCTTCTGATACAAAATATTGGCTCAAATTACTGAAATAAGTAATGACAAAGAACATGGTCCGGTTTTTCTTGCAAAGAACATGTACCGGTTGTTGTTGATGAACAGCAATATTACTTAAATTATACTATATGCAATCTTCTCAACAATCTGGAAAAATATTTAACCCCATTTTAGAAGGAAGAGAATTGATACGTCCATAGGTTTAATAGCTTGTCAAAAATCACATAGCTAGCCAGTGAAGAAAGCATAATCAAAACTCAGCTTTACCAAAATGAAACGTGTGTGCATGGCCACATGTGTGTTTTATCTCTGTGCCATTCAAATGTTTAAATAGGTAAGATAACCCTGAAACAAAGAAGCATATTTTTCTTTAATTTATTGATTACATTTACTATTTTCTCCTGTTTTTAACATTTATTTATCCAGATTAATATTGTTTCTTGACCTCCACATCTGCTGAATAGTCACTCTTTAGCAAAACATAAAATTAAACACTAAAGTTGATTTCATTTTTTCCTTCCCCAATGGTTATAGTTTTACTATTCCTTCAGAATCTCCTGGAAACATAGAAACATCTGCTATGCTTTTGGATTAACTTCAGTGTCCTTGTAAAAAGCACTTCATTAATAAGCGTTTATGGGCAAATACTGACACCAACCTGGTGGAACAAGATAGAGAATGAATAGAAATTCTGTTGCTCAAAATAGTGGTAGTGTGGCTCGGACAGCTATAGCTTTCATTCAAACTTGAAGAAAATATTTATCAGCACATAATAGGAGATGGGAAATATTTTAGGTTCTTGGGGTACAACAAAAGCAGACAACAAAGATCTCTGGCCATCACCAACTTTACATTCTCCTGAGTATGGCAATCTATTTAAGTGGCATTTTGTGGATCTGACTGATTGTAAGAATCCAGGGGAGAGGACTGAACCTTGTCCATCAACTGGTCCATCAGTGGTAAGTTGAATGGTTGTTAAAGGAGGTGTATCATGATCTTAAATTTGAAAGTAGGATATACAAAAGTGTGAAGAAGAAAAGGAAAAGGAAAGGAACTTTGCATTTATTTTATATCCTTTGCCAAGCACTCTTGTTTCAGCAGAGCAGCCTCATCTGTTGCTTTCTGAACCCCAGATATTTTCCAATTTTTCACAATTTCCTGGAGTTCTATGAGGTTAAATATATTTCCTAATATCCCACAACTTTTAAACCAATGTCTTAATGTGGGGAGAATGTGGATAGTGACCACTTGGATATTCTGAATGGAAAAATACATATGTTCACAAACACAGATGCAGTTTTTATAGTTTCAGAGGATTCATGAATTGCCTAAAAATCAATATTAATAATCAGATTAGGAATTTGTGTGTTATGTAGAAGGGCTAGTAGATCAAACTTTTAAAGCATCCTACAGGGCAGTAGAGAACAGCCTTTCTCTGAGGAGGTGTATCTCTGATACCACGTTTAATTAATTAAGATGAATTTGCACACTGGGTGTCTGGTAAGTAAGAATGGTTGCCTATCTGTGAGTACTTTAACCACTAAGAATAATGTGTTTGTATATGTGATATGTGACTGTAGACAGCTTATATACAGTATACAGCTTAAGACAATTTTATGAATGAGACTTTATTTTCAAAATCTCAATCTTTTAAAAAATTAATAGCCCATAAAGTTTTAAACAGTTTCCTGTTATTCATATTCAATTCATAAAAGGTCACTTATTTAGATTATGAATCAACTCAAATTCATCATTTAGCCTATGCTGAATGCAGGATATTGGGAAATGCATCTGGTCCTTGCCATGATTTTTTTTGTAACTAAACAGCTACAGCTGTGTAGTGGCTCATGCTTCAGCAATTTTTTAGATTGATATGGTTGTCTGGGACCAAGTCACTGTGCTATAAATAACTAGGCCAGAAGGCAATATACCACAGAGTTCTGAGTGCAAAAAGTGGATGTGATTTAGTCTATCGGTGGGAAAGGGAGCACGTGTTCCACCTCTACTAAGAAATGGAGAAGAAATACTGAACAAGTGCCCCAAGAGGAACAAAATGCATCACAGATGCTGCTGGTTACAACACAACATCTGCTCGACTTCTGCATCGCTAGTAATAGGACTCCAGTCTTATTGGGGAGTCAATGAACCAGCTAAATACAGAATTACTGTATGACTCAGCAGCTCCACTCTTGGATATATACCCATAAGAACTGAAAACATGTTCAGACAAATACTTGTACATGAGTGCTAATAGCTGCACTATTTGCAGTAGCCAAATGGTAGAAACGATCCATATATACATCACCAGATGAATGGATAAACAAAAGGTAGTACACACATATAATTTAACACTATTCATCCATGAAAAAGAGTGAACTACAGATACATAGGTGAACCTCCAAAACATTATGCTAAGTAAGAGAAGCCATAAATAAAAGGCCACACACTCTATGATTTTACTTACATGAAATAGCCAGGAGAGCTAAATCTGTAAACACAGAGAGCAGATTAGTGGTTTATGGGTACCAGTTGGGGAAGGAAGGTCAGAAGGAAACTAGGTAATAGGTATGGTGATGAATATGTTCTGGAACTACACAGGGATCCAGAGTTCCATCACCTCATTGAGAATGTACTAAATGCCACTGAATTGTACACTTTTAAATGTTTATCTTATGCTTTGTGAACTTAACCTCAATTAAAAAAAAAAAAAAAAAAAAATTCTTGAAAATAAAGTTTGTCCCAAGGGTCACAGTGAGAAAAAGGAGAATGATCCAACCAAAATATCACATTTTCAGTTTTCCTGCAACTATGTGTGGCCACATGATTAAGTTCTAGATATTAAAATGTCAGTAGAAATGTTCTGAGGGATTTCCGAGAAATACTTGGTTACACAGGCATTTTTCAAGTATCATAGTATATAAAATTATATAACACTTTAGAAATACGTGGGTTTTTTTCTCTCATATCTTATATAAAAAAATGTATTTAAACCTTTCAAAGGCATCTTCAAGGTAAGAGTAGTTGTCATTGCCAGAGGCATTTTTTATGCCAGCTCAGTTTCTCAGAGTACAGTGTCCCTTCTTTCTAAATTGTTTAAAACCGTGAATACTTTAAATCCATATGTGATGCTGCCATCAGATAATTTGTCAGCCTTCCAGCACCCACTCGTAAGATAACTCACCTTGTGATGTATCTTTATGATCTCTCTACCACAGACTTTTATTACATTGTTGTGTGTGCAGGTGTGATCTACAAAAGATGGATACAATGATTTACCTGGGAATAGATTCTAAATATAAATTTGGTTAATGTCTTTTTCTTTGTTTATCTTTTCTACCATGTAACTTCCATAAGCACGCTAATTGTTGTTTTTTTTAAATTTCTTCATTTTTCTGTGTTTTTGTATTCTATTGTAAATTGTAACAATATACACAGAGCATAAAAATTAACATTTTAACCATTTTAAGTGTACATTTCTGTGGCTTTAAGTACATTCACATTCTTGTGCAATCATCACCACCATCTCCAGAACCTTTTCATCTTCCCCAGCTGAGACTGTACACCCATTAAACACTAGCTCCCCATTCTCCCCTCCTTCCAGTCTTCAGTAAGCACGATTTTCTTTTCTTCTCTATGACTTCAGCTGTTCTAAGAACCTCACAGAAGACGACTCATACAATATTTATCCTTTTGTGACTGGCTTATTTCACTAACAATGTCAGGGTTCATCTACACTGTAGCATGTGTCACAATTTCCTCCTTTATTAAGGCTGAGTAATATTCCATTGTGTGGATGTATCACATTTTGTGTATCTATTCATCTGTTTATGTATACAGTTGGGTTGCTTCCATCTTTTGGCTATTGTAAATAATGCTGCTGTGAATGTGGATTTACAAATATCTGTTTTAGTCCTTACTTTCAGTTATTTTGGGTATACACCAGGGAGTGAAACTGCTGGGTCATATGGTAATTCTATATTTAGGTTTCTGAGAAATTGCATAGTATTTCAACCTGGTTTCGATTGAAGTCTAATGAATGACTTCATGTTATGACCCAAATCTGCTTTATTATTAAAAATAATGCAGGTGAAAGCGTGATATAAAACTTGTAATGACCGATTGATAAAATTAGACTTATAGGTGGATACTTTTGTGAAAATGGAAAAATGTATTTTATATACAGTTCTACATAGTATTAAACATTGTTTGAAGTTGGGGACACAAGAATCTGCACTTGGAATTGATTTATGTTTGGTATTTTTTAAAGTATATCATCCTACGTTATATACTTTCCTCTCTTTTGTTGTTCTTTGTAATACACAGCTTTTATTAGAGCAGGTTTTAAAAATGCTTTCAGGAACGGGCAAATAACTAGCCAACAGAAGCATAATCACTGTGCCCTTGAATATGTGGATCTCATTAAATAAGTATGAAATATATATTATTTCAAGGACACTAAATTGCTTTGCTTATCGAGATATATCAACACAAATTGGCTTTGCCATTTGATTGCTTTGAAAAAGTACCTATTTAGCATCATATAGCTTTGTAATATACACTGCTTGAGGTAGTGTGCAGTCTTCTATTTCATTATAAAGGACAAAATTGCTTCTTTATAGCAGCTTTTGGATTAACTTTATTTTTCTATAAAAAATTTTTTTTTATTGAAAGTTAAATTAGTTTTATTCTGAAAAGGTCATAGGCTGAGCTATACAAGAAGTGTAACAGGGAAAACAATCATTCTTTGATGATTTTCAATTGCTTCTATGATTATTGAATTCACATTTCAAATTCTTCACATTTTGAATTCTCTACCCATAAATTTGTCAGTTTTGCCTATCAACAAATTTCAGTATTACTGAGATTTTCTAATTTATTCATTTAGAAAGTTTCAAGGTATTGTCTCTTTAAGTCTCTACATTTGTTGGTATATCTACTTTTTCTGTTTTTAATTATTGATGTGTATTTCTTCTTGCTTAAATATATTTGTTCTAGATCTGTTGAGTATTTTTCCTTTACTCTAACTCAATTTATTATAATTTTTATTACTTTTCACTCTTTTACAAAAGTTTTGATTTTATGCTAATTATGTCCTTTATGCTTTCAATGAAGTTGCATTTATTACTTTTTATAGAATTACGTATCTTTCTTCCACTTAAATTATAAAAACAAAACACCCATGTGGCAGTTTTTATTACTGTTCACAATATCCATTTTTTCTTCCTACTGATGATTATATTGTTCTGCCACCTATAGTCAGTCTAGGCTGTGTGGTTCTGTTGGCCAAAGAAATGTGAGATGTGACACATGTCACTTCTACGCAGTAGATTTAAGAGACCGATCATGATTTTCCCTGCGCTTGTTTTCCTCTGCTGTGGATACCAGAACCATGACTGCATCAATGTAATCCCAGTGTGGAGACAAACCTTACATAGGGGAAAAGACCTAGCCAACCAATGACACATTGTATGCTGACAACTGAATTGTTGCTGCTTAACTTACTAAGGTATGGTGTTGTTTGTTACTGCAAAATCAAATAGTGTCTCTTGACTGAAGAGTCTCTTACATCATTAATGGGCTAAGGAAAAGAGACATTCATGTTATTTTAAAAATACATCAATAAAGATAAGAATATTCCATTTCAAAACTCGTGGCTCTCAGTCTGTAACCCCAGACTATACCCCCAGTCCAATGATGAGAAAAACATCACACAAATTCCAATACACAGGCATCTTACAATACAGTGAACTAGTACTGCTCAAAACTGTCAAAGTCATCAAAAACAAAAAAAGTCTGAGAAAATGTTACAGTCAACAGGAACATAAGGAGACATAAAAACTAAAGGTAGTATGATAACCTGTATGGGATCCTGGAAAAGATAAAAAAGCATTAAATAAAAACTAAGGGTTTAGGAACCAAGATGGCGGAGTAGAAGAACATGCTCTCACTCCCTCTTGCGAGAACACCAGAATCACAACTAGCTCCTGGACAATCATCGACAGGAAGACACTGGAAGTCACCAAGAACATACCCCACATCCAAAGACAAAAGAGAAGTCACAATGAGATGGTAGGAGGGGCGCAATCACAGTAAAATCAACTCCCATAACTGCTGGGTGGGTGACTCACAGATTGTAGAACACTTATACCACAGAAGTCCACCGACTGGAGTGAAGGATCTGAGCCCCACGACAGGCTGCCCAACCTGGGGGTCTGGCAAAGGGAGGAGGAATTCATAGAGAATCAGACTTTGAAGGCTAGTGGGACTTCATGACAGGACTTTGATAGGACTGGGGGAAACAGAGACTCCACTCTTAGAGACCACAGACAAAGTAGTGAGCACATCAGGACCCAGGGTAAGGAGCAGTGACCCCAGAGGAGATTGAAACAGACATGCCTGTTAGTGTTGGAGGGTCTCCTGCAGAGGCGGGGGGGGGGGGGGGGGGGGGCTCCCCGGGGGGACAAGGACACTGGCAGCAGAAGTTCTGGGAACTACTCCTTGGCATGAGCCCTCCCAGAGTCAGCCATTAGCCCCACAAAAGAGCCCAGGTAGGCTCCAGTGTTGGGTTGCCTGAGGCCAAACAACCGACAGGGAGGGAACACAGCCCCACCCATATGCAGACAAGTGGATTAAAGTTTTACTGAGCTCTGCCCACCAGAGCAACAGTCAGCTCTACCCACCACCAGTCTCTCCCATCAGGAAACTTGCACAAGCCTCTTAAATAGCCTCATCCACCAGAGGGCAGACAGCAGAAGCAAGAAGAACTACAATCCTGCAGCCTGTGAAACAAAAACAACATTCACAGAAAGACAGACAAGATGAAAAGGCAGAAGACTATGTACCAGATGAAGGAACAAGGTAAAACCCCAGAAAAGCAACTAAATCAAGTGGAGATAGGCAACTTTCCAGAAAAAGAATTCAGAATAATGATAGTGAAGATGATCCAGGACCTCGGAAAAAGAATGGAGACAAATATCAAGAAGATGCAAGAAATGTTTAGCAAAGACCTAGAAGAATAAAAGAACAAACAAACAGAGATGAACAATACAATAACTGAAATGCAAACTACACTAGAAGGAATCAATAGCATAATAACTGAGGCAGAAAAACGGATAAGTGACCTGGAATACAGAATGATGTAATTCACTGCTGTGGAACAGAATAAAGAAAAAATAATGAAAATAAATGAAAACAGCCTAAGAGATCTCTGGGACAACATTAAACCCAACAACATTCGCATTATAGGGGTCCCAGAGGAGAAGAGAGAGAGAAAGGACCCGAGAAAATATTTGAAGAGATTATAGTTGAAAACTTCCCTAACATGGGAAAGGAAGTAGCCACCCAAGTCCAGGAAGTGCAGAGAGTCCCATACAGGATAAAGCAAGGAGAAACATGCTGAGACACATAGTAATCAAATTGGCAAAAATTAAAGACAAAGAAAAATTATTGAGAACAGCAAGGGAAAAATGACAAATAACATACAAGGGAAATCCCACAATATTAACAGCTGATTTCTCAGCAGAAACTCTACAAGCCAGAAGGAAGTGGCATGATATACTTAAAGTGATGAAAGGGAAGAACCTACAACCAACATTACCCTACCTGGCAAGGATCTCATTCAGATTCGATGGAGAAATCAAAAGCATTACAGACAAGCAAAAGCTAAGAGAATTCAGCATCACCAAACCAGCTCTACAACGAATGTTAAAGGAATTTCTCTAAGTGCGAAACACAAGAGAAGAAAAGGACCTACAAAAACAAACCCAAAACAATTAAGAAAATGGTCATAGGGACATACATATTGATAATTACCTTAAACGTGAATGGATTAAATGCTCCAACCAAAACACATAGGCTTGCTGAATGGATACAAAAACAAGACCCCTCAATATGCTGTCCACAAGAGACCCGCTTCAGATCTAGGGACACATACAGACTGAAAGTGAGAGGATGGAAAAAGATATTCCATGCCAATGGAAATCAAAAGAAAGCTGGAGTAGCAATACTCATATCAGATAAAATAGACTTTAAAATAAATAATGTTACAAGAGACAAGGAAGGACACTACATAATGATCAAGGGATCAATCGAAGAAGAAGATACAACAATTATAAATATATATGCACCCAACATAGGAGCACCACAATACATAAGGCAACTGCTAACAGCTGTACAAGAGCAAATTGACAGTAACACAGTAATAGTGGGGGACTTTAACACCTCACTTACACCAACAGACAGATCATCCAAAATGAAAATAAATAAGGAAACACAAGCTTTAAATGACACAACAGACCAGATAGATTTTAATTGATAATTATAGGACATTCCATCCAAAAACAGAAGATTACACTTTCTTTTCAAGTGCACACAGAACATTTTCCAGGATAGATCACATCTTGGGTTGCAAAACAAGCCACAGTAAATTTAAGAAAATTGAAATCAAATCAAGCATCTTTTCCGACCACAACGTTAAGAGATTAGAAATGAATTACAGGGAAAAAAAAGTAAAAAACAAAAACACATGGAGGCTAAACAATAAGTACTAAATAACCAAGAGATCACTGAAGAAATCAAAGAGGAAATCAAAAAATACCTGGAGACAACTGACAATGAAAACATGATGATCCAAAACATATGGGATGCAGCAAAAGCAGTTCTAAGAGGGATGTTTATAGCTACACAAGGCTACCTCAAGAAACAAGAAAAATCTCAAATAAACAATCTAACCTTACACCTAAAGGAGGCAGAGAAAGAAGAACAAACAAAACCCAAAGTTAGCAGAAGGAAGGAAATCATAAAGGTCAGAGCAGAAATAAATGAAATAGAAACAAGGAAAACAATAGGAAAGATCAATAAAACTAAAAGCTGGTTCTTTGAGAAGATAAAATTTTTAAACCATTAGTCAGACTTATCAAGAAAAAGAGGGAGAGAACTCAAATCAATAAAATTCGAAATGAAGAAGGAGAAGTTACAACAGACACCGCAGAAATACAAAGCATCCTAAGAGAGTACTACCAGCAACTCTATGCCAATAAAATGGACAACCTGGAAAAAATGGACAAATTTTTAGAAAGGTATAAACTTCCAAGACTGAACCAGGAAGAGACAGAAAATATGAACAGACCAATCACAAGTAATGAAATTGAAACTGTGATTAAAAACCTTCCCACAAACAAAAGTCCAGGACCAGATGGCTTCACAGGTGAATTCTATCAAACATTTAGAGAAGAGCTAGCACCTATCCTTTTCAAAGTCTTCCAAGATATTGTGGAGGAAGGAACACTCCCAAACTCAATCCATGAGGCCACCATCACCCTGATACCAAAACCAAAGATACTACAAAAAAAGAAAATTAGAGACCAATATCACTGATGATTATAGATGCAAAAATCCTCAACAAAATACTAGCAAACAGAATACAACAACACATTAAAAGGATCATACACCATGATTAAGTGGGATTTATCCCAGGGATGCAAGGATTCTTCAGTATACATAAATCAATCAATGTGATACACCATATTAACAAATTGAAGAATAAAAACCATATGTTCATCTCAATAGATGCCGAAAAAGCTTTTAACAAAATTCAACACCCATTAATGATAAAAAGCTCTCCAGAAAGTGGGCATAGAGGGAACCCACTTCAACATAACAAAGGCCATATACGACAAACCCACAGCAAACATCATTCTCAATGGTGAAAAACTGAAAGCATTTCCTCTAAGATCAGGAACAAGACAAGGATGCCCACTCTCACCACTATTATTCAACATAGTTTTCGAAGTTCTAGCCATGGCAATCAGAGAAGAAAAATAAAAGTAATACAAATTGGAAAAGAAGTAAAACTGTCACTGCTTACAGATGACGTGATACTATACATAGAGAATCCTAAAGATGCCACCAGAAAACTACTAGAGCTAATCAATGAATTTGGTAAAGTTAAAAGATAGAAGATTAATGCACAGAAATCTCTTGCATTCCTATACACTAATGATGAAAAATCTGAAAGAGCAATTAAGGAAACACTCCCATTTACCATTGGAACAAAAAGGATAAAATAGCTAGGAATAAACCTACCTAGGGAGACAAAAGAACTGTATGCAGAAAACTATAAGACACTGATGAAAGAAATTAAAGATGATACCAACAGATGGAGAGATGTACCATGTTCTTGGATTGGAAGAATCAATATTATGAAAATGACTACACTACCCAAAGCAATCTACAGATTCAGTGCAATCCCTATCAAATTACCAATGGCATTTTTTATGGAGCTACAACAAAAAATCTTAAAAGTTGGATAAAGACACAAAACACCCCGAATAACCAAAGCAGTCTTGAGGGAAAAAAACGGAGCTGGAGGAATCAGACTCCCTGAGTTCAGACTATACTACAAAGCTACAGTAATGAAGACAATATGGTACTGGCACAAAAACAGAAACATAGATCAATGGAACAAGATAGAAAGCCCAGAGATAAACCCACTCACCTACGGTCAACTAATCTATGACAAGGGAGACAAGGATATACAATGGAGAGAAGACAGTCTCTTCAACAAGTGGTGCTGGGAAAACTGGACAGATACATGTAAAAGAATGAAATTAGGGCGCAGTGGTTGAGAATCCGCCTGCCGATGCAGGGGACACGGGTTTGTGCCCCGGTCCGGGAAGATCCCACATGCCGTGGAGTGGCTGGGCCTGTGAGCCATGGTCGCTGAGGCTGCACATCCGGAGTCTGTGCTCCGCAATGGAGAGGCCACAACAGTGAGAGGCCCGTGTATCGCAAAAAAAAAAAAGAATGAAATTAGAACACTCCCTAACACCATACACAAAAATAAATTCAAATTGGATTAGAGACCAATGTAAGACCGGACACTATAAAACTCTTAGAAGAAAACATAGGAAGAACACTCTTTGACATAAATCACAGCAAGATCTTTTTTGATCCACCTCCTAGAGTAATGGAAATAAAAACAAAAATAAACAAATGGGACCTAATGAAACTTAAAAGCTTTTGCATACCAAAGGAAACCATAAACAAGACGAAAAGACAACTGTCAGAATGGGAGAAAATATTTGCATATGAATCAACAAAGGATTAATCTCCAAAATATATAAACATCTCATGCAGCTCAATATTAAAAAACAAACAACCCAATCCAAAAATGGGCAGAAGAACTAAGTAGACATTCCTCCAAAGAAGACATACAGGTGGCCAAGAAGCACATGAAAAGCTGCTCAACATCACTAATTATTAGAGAAATGCAAATCAAAACTACAATGAGGTATCACCTCACATCAGTTAGAATGGGCATCATCAGAAAATCTACAAACAACTAATGCTGGAGAGGGTGTGGAGAAAAGGGAACCCTCTTACACTGTTGGTGGGAATGTAAATTGATACAGCCACTATGGAGAACAGTATGGATGTTCCTTAAAAAACTAAAAATAGAATTGCCACGTGATCTAGCTATCCCACTACTGGGCATATACCCAGAGAAAACCATAATTCAAAAAGACACATGCACCCCAATGTTCATTGCAGCACTATTTCCAATAGCCAGTTTATGGAAGCAACCTAAATGCCCATCGACAGACGAATGTATAAAGAAGATGTGGTACATATATACAATGGAATATTACTCAGCCATAAAAAGGAACGAAATTAGGTCATTTGTTGAGACGTGGATGGATCTAGAGACTGTCATACAGAGTGAAGTAAGTCAGAATGAGAAAAACAAATATCGTATATTAACGCATATATGTGGAACCTAGAAAAATGGTACAGACGAACCAGTTTGCAAGGCAGAAATATAGGCACAGATTTAGAGAACAAACGTATGGACACCAGCTGGGGGGAAAGCGGCAGGTGGTGGTGGTGGTGGTATGATGAATCGGGAGATTGGGATTGATATGTATACACTGATGTGTATAAAATTGATGACTAATAAGGATCTGCTGTACAAAAAAATAAATAAAATTCAAAAATTAAGAAAAAAAAAGGAAGCTTTTGCTCACACACACAAGTTATCTTTTTGCTTAAAATTTGAATCTCTAAAACATTATTGTGATGATTATTATATAACAACCCCAAATAGTTAAAAGCCTTCCTAAAGTGGCTTATCATAATTCTTTCACATATTTTAGTGAGGGAATTTATTTTAAAAATATCTTAATAATAAACTCAAGTATGCAGCTGTTATAAATGAGATCAAGATAGGTTGATAAGTTACAACATATATTTTTTTCTGTGTAATGCATTTGCATTTATAGATATGAATTAAAGTAGCCATTCCCTTATTAGAACTTAAGAGAGAAATATGAAATGAGGTTTATTTTCTTAACGTTCAGAATTTACTTTCTTATTATTTCTACATGAGCATGATTGCAACATTATCCCAAATGAATTGTTCAGTACTTCCACTGATGTAGTAGCTATGTGCTTGAAATATTTTGCAAAATTTCTTGTTATCAACTCTGTTATTTTTTCTCCTTTTACTTATTTTCAGCCAATAAAGCCATGTGAACCAATAAAACAAACAAACAAAAATACTAAGGAACTATGAATAAATTATGAACAATAATTAATAACATTTTCTTTAAATAACAAAAAATATCTGGAGTGAAATCAAAGAAATATTCAAATGCTGATCCAATAACTGCTTTATCTTTCTATCAACTGGGCACCTTCAGTAATATTTCCTAAGAAAGGAACTTTTACCCCCATGTCTTGAGTAACACCTGGTACATAGTAAACACTTAATAGATGCATGTGAAATTAAGGAATGAAATAAACCAGACATTATAGAAAGGTGACATAAAGCCCTCCTGGATTTGGACTTTTCCCTTTAAAAATAACAAGATTCAACAACAAAGTTAGAGTAAGAATGGGAATTATTACTGCAATTTATTTGTTCATGATCAACTCAGCTCAAGGCTTATTCCATAGTAATACCTCAATGGATAAACTAGAGTTGTTTCTTTTATACTCCTACCTACTATACACAATGATCATATTGCTTGTCCTTGACAAGAATTTCTCTATTTTCTATTTTATTTTCACTCCGTGTATTTTCAAAGCAACAACTATGCTTCATATCAATCTTAACAATCCACCCAATTGAGGATGATGCTGGTGACGTTTATCCGGAATATAGTATATGATTCTAGAGTAAGCTATTTTTGAAACATTTGTAAACAACTGGACTATTGAAATCTAGATGTATTTCTATGCTATACTGTATTTAAAAATGAGGAAATGAAATATGCTATCTACACTAAATGGCATTCCTAAAATAATTGACATTGAAAATGTTGTGTTATAAACATGAGCTAAACATGAGATAAAATGCAAAATAGCCTAATGTTTAATTCACTGTGACTCTAATTTCCTGTAAACAGAAGCTCAAGTATAGAACGACCCTTATCTCTTTTATAGTTGGGAGAAACAATACTGGTACCATCTGGATTTCCATAGGCATTTTAGCATGTGGAAGCTGTACCTTAGGAATCCATTATTGAATATTTCAGGAAGTGGGTTTCATATTCCAATATGTTTTCACTGCATATTTCTTATGCTGTATTTGGGAGTAACAGAATTCGTAATTGTCACATATAGAAACTTTATTTTTCTCTTTATTCTTTTCTAATTTTGCACGGCAGATGTTGGTAATCAAGTGATATGTATTATACAAAACTACATTCAGTCAATTTTTGAAGAATATTTATTATTGTAAGTAACTGCCACTAAATACTTAAATATATACTGATCTGTAGATTTGCAGCTCAACACAGCTACAATTGGAGCTACTGTTCGTTTCTGGCTTTCTACACAGTTGTTAGTATCACAGAAGGAAACCATGTAAACATCCAGAGCAGCAGAGTATGCTATCCTCAAGTTAGACTATTAAACTTTCCTTACAGGCAAGGATTGCTTTTCTTAGGATGGCATACAGCTAAAGAGTTTACATTTTGGAGTCAGACAGGTCTGGTTCCAAATTCTCTCCCTGCTGTTTAGCCTTAGACTTGTTACTTAATCTCTGTAGAGGCGGCCCATCCTTGTGCCTTCAAATAATGATTGTAAGACTTTGTTCCAAAATGTCTTTTTTTATGGAGTAGTGATAAAGACTGTAACACAGGCAAAGCATTTAGCAGAGTGATTGCCTCTTTCTAAACCCTTGCAAGTCCTAGCTTCATAATCATTAGTATCAATGTCTTTGAATAAAAATACCCAAGTGATTCAAGAATTAGCATGTGAAAGTGCCCACAAGCACATGTTCTCTTGCAAAGGAGACTCCTGAATTCATTTTGCAGACAGCTAGGTTGGCTGTGGGTGCATTCCAAGGCAGTGGGAAGGATTGGGCTGTGCAGACCTTCTTAGCAAGTCTGGTCCAAACATTAGGGGGTCACCATGGGCTTACAGTTGTGCTGAGACAGGGGTCCTCAAAGCCCTGCCACCTTAGCCAAACTCCACAGCAGGATGCTTTTCAGCTGTGAGTAGCATCCATTATTCTCAATAGCTAATCACTTTTTATGAGTGCTAAAGCCTGAAAAAGATGTATGCAGTACAAACATAGGTTTTTTTTTAAATTAAATTTTGCGTTGTGGATCAATAAAAACATCAAAAATAAAATCTAACTTTTATTCACAAAATACAAAAGACTGACAAAAATATCAATAGTGTGTATATACCAAAATATTTTTAAAAATATATTATCTTTTTTGTTTTTATACGAAGGGTGGATAATGATCCAACTTCAAATTATTCCCTTGGTCAACTTCAGATTAAACATTAGCAAAATGAAAAAAAGATAAATAGAAGATTGGGATTTCTAAAACCAGTCGGAAAGTTCATCTGTTTGCAGCTGGATCAAAGTGTCTAATTATATGACATTCATTAAGCATTTTTTTCTTAGGCTCTTAAACTGCACTGGTTCTTCCTGCAGTTTTTGTTTTTTCTTTTTTTCACATTCAAAGGGAATAATTTTCTTTTGTTTCATTTTTTGAAATAGAATTTATTTCTTAGAGAAATCTTAGATTTACAGAAAAATTAAGCACAAAGTGCAGTTTCTGAAAACACCCCCTCTCCCTTCACAGATTCTCCTACTATTAACAACTTGCACTAGTGTAGGGCATGTGTAACAATTGGTGAACCAACACCCATACATTATTTTTAATTAAACTCCATAGTTTACGTTAGGGTTCACTCTTTGTGTAGTATAATCTGTGGGTTGTGACAACTGTGTAATGACACATAATCACCCTTACAGTATCATATGGAATGGTTTCACTGCCTTAAAAATCCCTTGTGGTACACTTATACATCTCTCCCCCCACCAAACACCTGACAATCACTGATCTTTTACTGTCTCTATAATTTTGCCTTTTCCAGAATTCTATATAGTTGGAATTACACAGTATATAGCCTTTTTACATTGGCCTCTTTCATTAGCAATATACATTTAAGTTTCCTCCTTTTCTTTTTGTGGCTTAATGTATCATTTGCAAAGACTGTATTTGTAAACCCAATTAAAAAATTTTTAGCAAGACTAACAAAAAAAAGAGAAGAGGCAAATAACTAAAATCAGAAATAAAAATGGAAACATTACTTCCAACCTTTCAGAAATAAAAGAGTATAAGAGAATATTATGAAGAATTGTACTCTAACAAATTAGATAAAGTGAAATGGACAAACTCTTGGAAATAGCCTAAATTGACTCAAGAAGATATTAAAAAACTCTAAATAGACTTAAACAAATTAAAGAAATTGAGTCAGCAATACAAAAGCTTCCAAGGAAGAAAAGTCCCTAACCAAATGGCTTCACTGGTGAATTCTATTAAACATTTAAGAATTAACACAATCCTTCTCAAAATCTTCCAAAAAAAAAATAAGAGGAGAGAATGCTTCCTGACTCTTTCTGTGAGGCCAGCATTATCCTGTAAACAAAACCAGATAAAGATATCACAAGAAAATTACAGACCAATATCCTTTATGAATATTAATGTAAAAATCCTCAACAAAATACTACCAAACTGAATCCAACAGCACATTAAAAGGATCATACACCATGATCAAGTGGGGTTTATCCCAAGAATGCAAGGATTCTTCAATATGAGCAAATCATTCAATGTGATACACCATATTAACAAACTGAAGGAGAAAAACCATATGATCATCTCAATAGATGCAGAAAAAGCTTTCAAGAAAATTCAACACCCATTTATGATAAAAACCCTCCAGAAAGTAGGCATAGAGGGAACTAACCTCAACATAATAAAGGCTGTATATGACAAACCCACAGGCAACATCATTCTCAATGGTGAAAGACTGAAAGCATTTCCACTAAGATCAGGAACAAGACAAGGTTACCCCCTCACCCCTATTATTCAACATAGTTTTGGAAGTTTTAGGCACAGCAATCAGAGAAGAAAAAGGAGTAAAAAGAACCTAAATCGGAAAAGAAGTAAAATTGTCACTGTTTGCAGGTGACATGATACTATACATAGAGAATCCTAAAGACGCTACCAGAAAACTAGTAGAGGAAATCAATGAATTTGGTAAAGTACCAGGACACAAAATTAATAAACAGAAATCTCTTGCATTCCTATATAGTAATGATGAAAAATCTGAAAGAGAAATTAAGAAAACACTCCCATTTACTACTGCAACAAAAAGAATAAAATACCTAGGAATAAACCTACCTAAGGAGACAAAAGACCTGTATGCAAAAAACTATAAGACACTGATGAAAGAAATTAAGGTTGATACAAACAGATGGAGAGATATACCCTGTTCTTGGATTGGAAGAATCAACATTGTGAAAATGACTATACTACCCAAAGCAATCTACAGATTCAGTGCAATCCCTATCAAACTACCAATAGCATCTTTCACAGAACTAGAACAAAGAATTTCACAATTTGTATGGAAACACAAAAGACCCCGAATAGCCAAAGCAATCTTGAGAAACAAAAAAGGAGCTGGAGGAATCAGGCTTCGTGACTTCAGACTATACTACAAAGTTGCAGTAATCCAGACAGTATGGTACTGGCACAAAAACAGAAATATAGATCAGTGGAACAGGATAGAAAGCCCAGAGATAAACCTATGCACAAATGGTCACCTTATTTTTGATAAAGGAGGCAAGAATATACAATGGAGAAAAGGCAGCTTCTTCAATAAGTGGTGCTGGGAAAACTGGACAGCTACATGTAAAAGAATGAAATTAGAACACTCCCTAACACCATACACAAAAATAAACTCTAAATGGATTAAAACCTAAATGTAAGGCCAGACACTGTAAAACTCTTAGAGGAAAACATAGGCAGAACACTCTATGACATAAATCACAGCAAGATCCTTTCTGACCCACCTCCTAGAGAAATGGAAATAAAAACAAAAATAAACAAACGGGACCTAATGAAACTTAAAAGCTTATGCACAACAAAGGAAACCATAAACAAGACCAAAAGACAACCCTCAGAATGGGAGAAAATATTTGCAAATGAAGCAACTGACAAAGGATTAATCTCCAAAATATACAAGCAGCTCATGCAGCTCAATATCAAAAAACAAAGGACTCAGTCCAAAAATGGGCAGAAGACCTAAACAGACATTTCTCCAACGAAGATATACAGATTGCCAACAAATACATGAAAGGATGCTCAACATCACTAATCATTAGAGAAATGCAAATCAAAACTACAATGAGGTATCACCTCACACCAGTCAGTATGGCCATCATCAAAAAATCTACAAACAATAAATTCTGTATAGGGTGTGGAGAAAAGGGAACCCTCCTACACTGTCGGTGGGAATGTATATTGATACAACCACTTGGAGAACAGTATGGTGGTTCCTTAAAAAACTAAAAATAGAACTACCACATGACCCAGCAATCCCACTACTGGGCATATACCCTGAGAAAACCATAAGTCAAAGAGTCATGTACCACAATGTTCATTGCTGCACTATTTACAATAGCCAGGACATGGAAGCAACCTAAGTGTCCATCATCGGATGAATGGATAAAGAAGATGTGGCACATATATACAATGGAATATTACTTAGCCATAAAAAGAAACGAAATTGAGTTATTTTTAGTGAGGTGGATGGACCTAGAATCCGTCATACAGAGTGAAATAAGTCAGAAAGAGAAAAACAAATACTGCATGCTAACACATATATCCGGAATCTAAAAAAAAAAAAGTGGTTCTGAAGAACCTAGGGGCAGGACAGGAATAAAGACACAGACCTAGAGAGTGGCCTTAAGGACATGGGGAGGGGGAAGTGTAAGCTGAGACGAAGTGAGAGAGTGGCATAGACATATATACACTACCAAATGTAAAATAGATAGCTAGTGGGAAGCAGCCACATAGCACAGGGAGATCAGCTCGGTGCTTTGTGATCATCTAGAGGGTTGGGATAGGGAGGGTGGGAGGGAGATGCAAGAGGGAGGAGATATGGGTATATATTTATACGTATAGCTGAGTCACTTTGTTATACAGCAGAAACTAACACAACAATGTAAAGCAATTATACTCCAATAAAGATGTCAAAAAAAAAAAAAAATAGATCAGTGACCTAATAAGTGCTAAAACCTTAAAACTCTTAGAAGAAAATATAGGCATACATCTTCATTACCCTGGATTTGGCAATAGATTCTTAGTTGACACCAAAAGAAAAAAGTGATAAATATAAAAATTAAAAGCTTTTGTTCATAAAAGGACATTAGCAAGACTGTGAAAGCACAGTCTATGGAATAGGATAAAATATTTTCAAATCACGTATGATAAGGGTTTAATATCAAGAATATATAAAGAATTCCTAAAACTCAACAAAATATAAAAAAAATTCAATTTAAAAATGGGCAAAGAAATTGAATAAATATTTCTCCAAGGAAGAAATACAAATGGCCAATAAGTGCATGAAAAGATGCTCAACTTCATTAATCATTCCGGTAATGCAGTTCATATGCACAACTGTCTATGACTTTACATCTTCTAGTATAGCTATAATTTAAAAAAGCAGAAAATAGCAAGTATTGGTAATGATGTGGAGCAATTGGAATGCTCATCCATTGCTGGTGAAAATGTAAAATGAAGGAGCTCTCTGAAAAAGTTAGACAGTTCCTCAATAAGCTAAACAGAATTACCATATGGTCCATATGTTCTATTCCTAGGTATATATACCCAAAAGAATTGGAAATAGAGACGAAATAGATAACTTGTGTGCCAAAGTTCTCTGCAATATTATTAACAATAGCCCCAAAGTGGAAACAACCCAAGTGTCTATCAACAGATAGATGGATGGATAAAATAAAAAGTGGTTGTTTTGGGTTTAATTTTGTCCCTCCAAAATTCCTAACCTCTAGTATCTCAAAATGTGATCTTATTTAAAAATAGCATTGTTGGAAAAGTAATTAGTTAAGATGAGATCATACTGGAGTAGGTTGAGCCCTTAATCCAGCATGAATGGTGTCCTTATACAAGTGGAAAATTTGGAGATAGACATGCAGAGAGGGAAGACAATATAAAGAGGCAAAACGAGAAAATGACCATCTACGAGCCAAGGAGAAAAGCCTGGATTACATCCTTCCTCACAGCTCTCAGAAGGAGCCAACCCTGCTGGCTGCTTATTATGGACTCCCAGCCCCCAGAACTGTAAGACAATAAATTTCTGTTGTTTAAGCCACCCAGTTTGTGGCCTTTTGTTATAGCAGCCTAGAAAACTAATACAATGGTATGTACATACAGTGAAATATTATTCAACCATAAGAAAGTGATGAAGTTCTCATACAGGCTACAACATACATGAACCACAAAAGCATTATGCTAAGTGAAATAAGCCAGACACAAAAGGACAAATATTGTATGATTTCATTTGCATAGAATATTTAGAATAGGGAAACTCATATAGAGAGAAAATAGAATAAACTTTACCAGGGGCCAGGGTGAGGGGAAATGAGCAAAATGGCCTTAGAGTCTCTGGGGTGATGAAACTATTTGGAAATAATGATGATGCTTGAAACTAATTCCACTGAATTATACACTTAATAACGGTTCAAATGCAAGTTTTATGTTATGTATATTTTACCACAAAAATTCAAATATATGAAAAAAAGAAGTACAATGGGTTAGAAAGCTTCAGAGTCCATATTCCAAATGGGAGAGTTTAAAACAATCTTGGAGTCTTTGGATTTATGTACAAAAGGAGTCTTTCTTGTTGACTAAAGTGCTGCTTTGGATTGTTATGACTCAAGTACTGGGCACAGATTGGTGAAAGCAGAGGGTGGAGGTTAAGAGTTAGTGAGGGACCCAGGTCAGCAAGGACAAATATTCAATTCTGAGTAGCCATAAACCTTTGCTAAAATCTTTTTTTCCAATTAATTAATTTATTTATTTTTGGCTGCGTTGGGTCTTCATTGCTGCATGCGGGCTTTCTCTAGTTGCAGCCAGCCGGGACTACTCTTTTTTGCGGTACGCGGGGCTTTTCATTACGGTGGCTACTCATTGCAGAGCACAGGATTCAATAGTTGTGGCGCACGGGCTCAGTAGTTGGGGCTCGTGGGCTCTAGAGCGCAGGCTCAGTACTTGTGGTGCACGGGTTTAGTTGCTCCACAGCATGTGGGATCTTCCCAGACCAGGGCTCCAACCTGTGTCTCCTGCATTGGCAGGCAGATTATTAACCACTGCGCCACCAGGGAAGTACTTGCTAAAATCTTAATGTAGCAGTTTATGTGAATGGAAAATTCACTCATATCTACTTAAAATCTCTTGAGTTTCCTTTTTCAGTTCCCTTCATTATCCCCATATTTCATGCCCCTGCTTTAAAAAAAAAAACTAAATTAAAAAAAATATGTAGTTGGGAAAGACTGAAATAATCATAATAAATTATAATCAAAAGATAGACATCAAGCACTGTTCTTTTTTTAATGTGATGTCAACTCATTTAAAGTTCATATTAGCAATTTAATTTTTCTATCAACCCTGAGAAGCAGGCATTGTTCTGTCAATTATGAGAGAGAAATTTGAGGCTGAGAGTATGTAAAGTCTGCAGGCCAAGATGAGGTGGAAATGGGATTAAGACCAAGTCTGTCAGACTCTGACATCCGTGGTTATTTCATTGTATTCTGCTGTGGCTTCCTGTTCAAGGAAATGCACAGTAATGAGAGGGAAGGGGTAGACCTGTATTCAGAGCTTGTGGTAGGTTAGAAGAATGGTTATCCTCCCTGCTCCCTGGGGAATCCCTTGATTACTAAAATTTTCTATTGCTGTCTTTGGGGAAAAAAATCACCTTATAATCATCAATTATCAAGAATATCGTAAGCCCCAAAGGGTGTAAATCAGTTCCTTTTGGGTAAGCAAAAGCAACACCTGTTTGCAGGGCCTCTCACCGCTGTGGCCTCTCCCGCCACGGAGCACAGGCTCCGGACGCGCAGGCTCAGCGGCCATGGCTCACGGGCCCAGCCGCTCCGCGGCATGCGGGATCCTCCCGGACTGGGGCACAAACTCCTGTCCCCTGCATCGGCAGGCGGACTCTCAACCACTGCGCCACCAGGGAAGCCCACCTGTTTTTTTAAGACAGAAGGCAAGTTACTTAATTAATATTAAAATAAAGTAGAATAAGACAGTTATACTTAAATTTTAGCAACTTAAAATAATTTCAATCAATAGTGCCATAGAAAGACTGGAAAATCAGAAATTTCCATATCAAACTGTCAAGTGGGGTCACAAAAAGAGACAAGTTAAGGCAGTGAGAGAAAAGGTGAGAGAGGCATGAATGTGTGTGTTCATATAACAGTTTTGGGGGAAAGAATGTAAAAGTGTCTGACATGATTGACTCGACGTCTCAGTGACTTCCCTCCCTACCTCCCTCCCCCCTCCCCCCTCACCTTCCTTCCTTCCTTCCTTCCTTCCTTCCTTCCTTTCCTTCCTTCCTTCGTTTTTCTCTCTCTATTGCCATGAAAATACGAAACTAAATCAATCTTTCATAAATCACAAAATAAAACAAGTAACTTTCTGTAAGGAGCATCTGGTGTTCTGGTGTAGAGTTGCCAAGTGTCTTTTGAATATTCACTCAGCAGGGTATCTGCAATTTAAATACCTTGTTATAGTTGATAAGGGTTGTCAAAGAAGCATATTAACATGCCTTAGGGATTAATTTTGGGCTTTACAGATTTCATGTGTGTGAATAAGATAAGCCTGTAACATGAGTGGCACAATCTCAAAAGGCTACACTTACATCTTTCATGCAGTTAGAGTTTGAACAATCAAATATATCTCAGGTTGTATTTTAGTAAAAATAATTATTCAAATATATACTACTGAAGATGTTATTAAACAGCTAATTCTACACTTACATATTTGAATTAATTGTAATGTGTTCATATAGCCATTATAGACATTTCTCTTTAAAGGTAAAAACTACTTTAGCATACAGTTAACAATGCATTACAATAAGTCACTAATAGGTTAATTTAGGAAAAAAGTAAGAATTGCTTGAATTAAGCAAGTTTTGCATCTCATTGCTACTTTAGAGAAAACCTTTAGTTTAACTTTTATGTCTTACAAAACTCTGCCTATGCTAACAAAAAAATGGTGATTTCTACGTAGGAACATCTGAAATCAACCCCCCAAAGAGAGAAGAGTAGATAGAAGAGAAGTAATATACACATTGGAGACTATATTTTTTCCTCAGCATTTTCAGTAAGTCTGAAAATAAGACAAATTGCCTTTTATATTACCCGTTTTGATATTTCTTTTCCTACATTGTTGTCACTGAATGTGGGATTTCTTCTATAGTTAAGAGATATATTTGTTTCAATGAGATCACGACCATCCCTGGTTTACCAGATGACTAGTTCACCACACTCACCAACTGCCTGCAGGTATGCATACCCATATTGTCTGTCTTGAGGAAAAATCAACATATCTTGAAAATCAAAGCTATTGATATTATTGTAAGTTTCTTTCAGCTTTTATTTTATTGCAGTGCTTTCTGTTTTGTATTCCATAGTTGTAATATTATTGCGTATAAGATTTGCTTCCATGAGGGCAAATAATTTTGATAAGTAAGCATAATTTCCACAGAATGCATCATTCTGTTTGCATGAAAACTTATTGGCACTCCAGTATGATTTTTTACACCTTTATATAGTTTAGCATTGATTTTATATTATCAAAATTGTACAAATAAAAAATATTCTCTCACTCTTCAACTAATAATTTCCCCTGTGGGTTCTTTATACTTGAGAATGAATTAGTATAAATGATTAGGTATTCTATTAAAGGTAGTTTTTAAACTGTGTGTTTAGAATAAATCTTAATTTAATCGAACTAATGTTTCTCATCAAAATGCCAGTCTATATTCTTTTGAAAATGACACAGGATATACAGAATTATATGTAGCATTCTTAGCACACAACTTATCAATAAATGTTAGCTTATTGATCTGGTTTTAAATCTCTAATATATTATATTTTACACACACGCATTCCTATACAGGATTTAAAAAAATGCTAATAAAAGAGCATATCCATTTAATTTTGGTATTCACCTATATCTGCCTATGATGGCCATGGGCTGCTCACCGACACTCTAGTTTATGAACTTTGACTTAAAGTCAAATATATATATATATATATATATATATATACATACAACAACATAGATGGTTGTTGACAGAGGTCAGGTGTTAGTCTGTGGCCACTGGTCAAGTTGTCTCACTGAGCAGAGACAGCAGTCTGTGTGCATTACAAGTATAATGCACAAAAGGGAATATCATTGTTAAAATTGCTACTGTAGTTGACTGAATATTGATGTAGAGGTCCTTAAACACATATGGCCGTTGTACAGTGTTCTGGTGGTTTTGAAGGTAAAATGTCCTCTCTTACCTAAAGAACCAAAATGATATACATGATAGACGTCTTTGTTCTCTGCTTTTATATATATATATATATATATATATGTATAATTGTTTTTGAATATCATTTTATGTAATAATTGAAGGATATATCTACAGAAGACCAAAGTACATCTGTTGCTTTGCATTTTGGACCTCTTATTCTGGTAACAAAAGTAGTTTATTTTCATTTGGTAATGACCCCTTCCCCTTTCTCAGTCTATGTAATTTGCTTCCAACCCTACTCTCCCATGTGTTGATGAATAATAATAATTGTGTGTATATAATATATATACATACATATTTTTTGACTGATACAAATTTTATTTTTCATGCTAAAACTTTTAAAAATTTGATTTTGTCATGCACAATTACAAGAGGAACAGTTACAAGTGAATTTGAAAAATAGTATTTGTGGGCACTTCTATTTGTTTTACTCTCATAAGCATGTTTTGTTACAGGTACAGCAACAATAGTTACAATTACAGAACTGCTCAACTTGGAAATTTAATAAGTATGTTATGATGGAGGCTAATATCTAATATAAACAAAGAGTAAGTGCCCAAACATAGTCTCACACTCTACATTATTCTAACGTATACACTGTGAAAGGACTCCCCCACGTTGTTAGCACATCCATCCCCTCACTTTTCTTTTTTGGTGAAAACATTTAAGTTCCTCTCTCTTAGCAAATTTCAAATATACAGTACAGTATTATCAACTATAGTCACCATGTTGTACATTAGATCCTCAGACCTTATTCATCTTATAATTGGAAGTTTATACCAACCACACCCTATTTCCCCTAGCTCCCAGTTAGCCCTTGGCAACCACTTTTCTATTCTGTTTCTATGACTCTATGATGTTGATTTTTTTGTTTGTTTGGTTTTGTTTTTGTTTAGATTCCACATATTACTGACACCACGCAGTAACTGTCTGTGTCTGACTTATCTCATTTAGTGTAATACCCTGAAGTCCCACCCATGTTGTCACAAATGGCAGGATTTCCTTCTTTCTCATGGCTGAAAAAAAAAAATAT